>NC_052309.1:4451143-4753643 GCF_016432855.1 Salvelinus namaycush
TGTTTTTTTGGCAAACTTATGCAAATGACTTCTAGGACACAAGAACCTTGAAAGGTTAGGTACTGTATAATGAATATGTATTAGGGTAAGTGTCAGGGTATGGTAAAGGTTTAAAATGTTAAACAAGACCGAAAGTAAAACCGGCACAGTTTGCAAATACCATCTCTTTCCTAATCTATTGGAGTTGGGGCTGTTATTATAAATTGTTCTAAAGTAATATACTCAACCTGAATATGAATCTAACAACAGCTTTCTTTGCTCATACAATGATTGTTGACCTAAAGATTATTGTACATTAACAGAAAAAGGACAAAATGCATCTCATTTTCAGAGATACCTGAGCTGAGAGCTCTGCTGAAAAGCCTGAATGACCAACGGTCAGAAAAAGTGATGAGAGACTATGTGATTGGAGCCTATGGGATCCTCTCCATGGTCCACGTGGTAAACCATGGGATCACCAAATCGGTATTGCCTTTAATGCATTAGCCTTTTTTTAAATGAATGTACCCTTCATCCATCTCAATATATTTACGGATTGGTTGTTCTCTGTTGTGTTTAAGATGGAGACCGAAAAAAAAAATTGCACAAGCTTCTAGAACAAAGGCTGGAAGATGAGCTCCAGAACATTGACCAGTTCATGTCAGACATTCACATGGAGTTTGACAAGTGCCTTTCAGCCGGAGTGCTAGAGTCAGAGAAGACATGTGTGACAAGAGCCAAGGAGGAAGTGATAGCACCAGTAAGTCAATGATACCTTAGGCTGGGCCATAAGGTTTCTAGCAGGGTTCAGTGGAATTTTACTTATTCAATTTTGATCTGAGCGAGTGGCGATTTTAGCATGTACATCTTGGTGGGGCAAACAAACAAAAAAGTGGGATGCATGCAAGCAAAGCCACTACACATAAAATATAGCTGATATGGCAGACTTGCTTAAACAAATGTGGTTTCTACTGACAATTGAGATGTAGAAACTATAGCATAAGGGGGCGACAAGCGGATAAGAAGCAATCCATAATTTCGATTTAAGACAATAATGAGAACTCAACGACGGACGTAGTCAATATAACTATTTGTTCAGCACATGTACAGTGACAGAATTCAGAACATGGGCCGTTCTTACAGTGTTCTCCCTGTACACGTCAGAACCATAGGATAATAAATGGGGCATATAAACAGACAATGAAAGCTCTTACAATTTTCGATGATTACATTTCTCTAAAACAGGTTATAGGCTATTTGCGCACCACCAAGTTAGAACCTTTTTATCTGTGGCCAATGACCTTGAGCCTCTTGGATGGGCACTTCTAATATAACTCCATGGCAGAAGCCATGGGGTGTCACGCCCTGACCTTAGAGATCCTTTTTATGTCTCTATTTTGGTTGGTCAGGGCGTGAGTTGGGGTGGGCATTCTATGTCCTGTGTTCTATGTTGTCCGTGTTTTGTATTTCTATGTGTTTGGCCTGGTGTGGTTCCCAATCAGAGGCAGCTGTCGATCGTTGTCTCTGATTGAGAATCATACTTAGGTAGCCTGTTTGCACCTGTGTTTGTGGGTAGTTGTTTTCTGTTTATTGTATGTCACCTTGCAGAACTGTTCGTTTGTCGTTTTGTAGAGTGTTTCGTATTTCATTAAATTTATAATGAACACTTTACCACGCTGCACCTTGGTCCGATCTTGACTACTCTTCATCAGACGAAGAGGAGGAGCGTTACAAGGGGCTAACATTTTCGAGCTCTAACCTTAGAATTGGGGATGACGTACTGTCCCATGAGTGACAGAAAATTGAACCAATCATGACTGAAAAATGAGCCAATCAGGTGCAACGCTCTTTATTGTCTGCTGTCTAGCCCCACCACCACAGAAAGCACTGAGCTAGGCTAAAACATCTGCATTTGGAGCTGCCTTACTCAAGAAAGCAAAAAAGAGACCATGTTTGTATGCGGCTTTATTAACTCAATTAAATGTTTTTACATTGTTTGCAAATTGATATGTGACACGTATTAATGCCAAAATAACAAACAAAACAGGCAAGCCTCCAAAAACCTTTTTTACCTAAAGTGTGGTGCTCAATGATGGAGTCTCCACTGATCTGAGCACTGTTTATTCAATCTTGTTTGAGTGTAATTTATTAAACCTTGTTATAAACGCAGCTCTTTCTCAAGGTCAATAGTGTGCTAGACTGTTTGTCACGTTCCTGACCTGTTTTCTGTTGTTTTTGTATGTGTTTAGTTGGTCAGGGCGTGAGTTGGGGTGGGTAGTCTATGTTATGTGTTTCTATGTTGGGTTAATGTGTTGCCTGATATGGTTCTCAATTAGAGGCAGGTGTTTGACGTTTCCTCTGATTGAGAACCATATTAAGGTAGGCTGTTCTCACTGTTTGTTTGTGGGTGATTGTTCCTGTGTCTGTGTCTACCACACGGGACTTTCGTTTGTTCGTTCGTTTTAGGTAGTCTGTTCCTGTTTCATGCGTTCTTCGTCTATATGTAAGTTCTTATGTTCAGGTCAGTCTACGTCGTTTGTTATTTTGTAATCTATTCAAGTGTTCTTCGTGTTTCGTCTTTCCTTTAATAAATTCATTATGTCTGCATACCTCGCTGCGAATTGGTCCTCAGATCCTTCTCGCCTCTCCTCGTCTGAGGAGGAGGACGACTTAGACGAACGTTACACTGTTAGTCTGCTAAATAGGTAAATAGTTAACCAATAGCTAGCTGGACTATCTGCATTGACCCTTTTTGCACTAACTCTTTTGACTCATAACATACGCTGCTGCTACTGTTTATTATCTATCCTGTAGCCTAGTGACTTTATCCCAACCTATATGTACATATCTACCTCAATTACCTTGCACATTGACTTGGTCCTGGTACCCTGCGTATATAGCAAAGTTATCATTAATCTATTACTTGTGTTATTATGTTTCTATTTATTTTTTCTCTCTCTGTATTGAAAACATTTCACTTTTAGTCTACACCTGTTGTTTACGAAGCATGTGCCAAGTAAAATTTGATTCGAACAAATGTGATTGGTTGGATGAAAGCTCATTTAAGGTCCCTGGTTCGTATCCCACCCCAACCCCTAACTCTAAACTTAATTGGAATTACTTGGAATGCATTTCTTGCCAAACCTTAGCCAATCACATTTGTTTTTTCCATGGAGGAAAGAGCTGCTCTTAGAACAAGATGAAATAAGGAAAACTCCAATCTGACAAAATGATGATAGTTTTATGTTTTTTCAGAAAGGAAAAGGAGGAGGGGGGTACCACCAGACGCTGAGAGCTGTATGCAATGGCCAGGGGTTCTGCAGGTCAACAAATGGAGTAAAAACAAACATGAATGCTTCTCTGAGTAGCTCTCTGTGCTGATGCCATTAAAAATATGTTTTCAAAAACATTCAAGTAAGTTATGTTCTACGTGCCTTACAGACACATTTATTGGGGCAAAGATCCACCACTTGAATAACACGGTTATCATCATGTCTTCTAGGAAATCTCAGAAATCTATCTCTGCAAAGATTGATAATTTCAGCATCCTCTTAGAGCGCCATGATGAAGAAACCATGTTTCCTCGGCTGGCATTCCTCAAAACTGAGGTTTGTGGAAATACAACTGTGTTATGTACATTTGGTTGGTAGTTAACTGTGAAATTGTATCATAGATGGTACCAGGGGCGTTGTCAGAATTTTGGGGCCCATTGAAGAAGAAAAAACTATTGGGACCCTAACATAGAAATCAGAATGTTTCAGGTTAAAATAACGTACTGAACAATATGTGTTATTAAATGTACTATCTATAAGCTTCTGCTGCTCTATACTACAATTGTACAGATTCTAGTTTCCACCTTCATCCTTTGCCTACAGTTAGTCGGAAGTTTACATACCGTAGCCAAGTACAATTAAACTCAGTTTTTCACAATTCCTGACATTTAATCCTAGTAAAAATTCCCTGTTTTAGGTCAGTTAGGATCACCACTTTATTTTAAGAATGTGAAATGTCAGAATAATAGTAGAGAGAATGATTTATTTCAGCTTTAATTTCTTTCATCACATTCCCAGTGGGTCAGAAGTTTACAAACACTCAATTAGTATTTGGTAGCATTGCCTTTAAATTGTTTAACTTGGGTCAAACATTTCGGGTAGCCTTCCACAAGCTTCCCACAATAGGTTGGGTGAATTTTGTCCCATTCCTCCTGACAGAGCTTGTGTAACTGAGTCAGGTTTGTAGGCCTCCTTGCTCGCACACATTTTTTCAGTTCTGCCCACACATTTTCTATAGGATTGAGGTCAGGGCTTTCTGATGGCCACTCCAAAACCTTGATTCTGTTGTCCATTTTGCCACAACTTTGGAAGAATGCTTGGGATCATTGTCGATTTGGAAGACCCATTTGCGACCAAGCTTTAACTTCCTGACTGATGTCTTGAGATGTTGCTTCAATATATCCACATAATTATCATTCCTCATGGTGCTATCTATTTTGTGAAGTGCACCAGACCCTCCTGCAGCAAAGCACCCCCACAACATGATGCTGCCACCACTGTGCTTTACGGTTGGGATGGTGTTCTTCGGCTTGCAAGCCTCCCCCTTCTTCCTCCAAACATAACGATGGTCAATATGGCCAAACAGTTCTATTTGTTTCATCAGACCAGAGGACATTTCTCCAAAAAGTACGATCTTTGTCCCCATGTGCAATTGCAAACCATAGTCTGGCTTTTTTATGGCGGTTTTCGAGCATTGGCTTATTCCTTTCTGAGCGGCCTTTCAGGTTATGTCGATATAGGACTAATTTTACTGTGGATATAGATACTTTTGTACCTGTTTCCTCCAGCATCTTCACAAGGTCCTTTGCTGTTGTTCTGGGATTGATTTGCACTTTTCGCCCAAAGTACGTTACTCTCTAGGAGACAGAACGCTTCTCCTTCCTGAGTGGTATGATGGCTGCGTGGTCCCATGGTGTTTATACTTGCATACTATTGTTTGTACAGATGAACGTGGTACCTTCAGGCGTATGGAAATTTCTCCCAAGGATGAACCAGACTTGTGGAGGTCTACAATTTTTTTTCTGAGGTCTTGGCTGATTTATTTGGATTTTCCCATGATGTAGGTAGGCCTTGAAATACGTCCACAGGTACACCTCCAATTGACTCAAATTATGTCAATTAGCCTATCAGAAGCTTCTAAAGCCATGACATCATTTTGGGGAATTTTCAAAGCTGTTTAAAGGCACAGTCAACTTAGTGTATGTACACTTCTGACCCACTGGAATTGTGATTCAGTGAATTATACGTGAAATAATCTGTGTTTAACAATTGTTGGAAAGATTACTTGTGTCATGCACAAAGTAGATGTCCTAACAGACTTGCCAAAACTATAGTTTGTTAACAAGATATTTGTGGAGTGTTTAAAAAAAGGGGTTTTAATGACTCCAACCGACGTGTATTTAAACTTCCGACTTCAATTGTATATTAACGGTATTGCAAACATTTTTGGTTCCTAATGTTAACAAAAGCTGTCTGTGTCATGAGATTGTTATGATGCTTTATTATAAATAACAACACAATTGGTGACTTATTTTTTAAATATATGGTATAGTCAGTTTTAATTAAGAAATGACCAATGATAAATATTTTCTGACCAACTCTTATAAACAAGGCTAACCCTCTTCTGCCCTATGCATAATTTCTAAATATATGCCTAAATAATAATACATTAAAAAAATTCCTGAACTATGTGGACTGCAGGCATAAATGTGGTACCTAGAGAGAACAAGCATCAGTGAAACTGCAACTGTAATGTCAATACATTATGTGGGCATTCCTGAGTAAGTTCAACAGGACAAAAACCATAGCAGAAAATACTCAAACAGTATTTTTCCCATCCCCGGGCAGGCTTGGGTAGAACAGGTTTAGACATTTGTCCTTGTGCTTGTTCCCTGTAAACAAAACTCAGAGCTTACACTGCACCAAGAGCCCAGCGTCGAGCCTTCTTGTGAGCAAATTCATTTATAATGTCTTTTAAAGTTTAATTTTCTAGCTAACTGGTTTTCAATTGAAAGGATGGCAAGGCTGTTGAACCTGTCTTGGTATTTGTAAATCTCAGATAGTTCTTTATAAGTTTCAGCTTACTGAAGGCATGTTCACCTCCAGCAACTGTTACAGGCATTGTACAGGAGATTCGCAGTGCAATGCACATCTCTCCAAAAATGCTCTGTAGCTGCTTCTTGTGGATGGCATTTAGGAGCTCTACAGGAGAAAGGCCATCTGAAAAAGGGGCACCATATATCGTCTTTAGATGTCGCACTTCATTTTCAAATCCATCTGTGAGATCTTTGGAGTACTTGTTTTTCAATTTGTGGCAAGATACACACATTTGGTTTTCAATCATTTTCCTAAATGTAAGTATTGGTGAAAACTCCTCGCATATAGCTGCAATTGTGTGGAACCGCATGTCCAAATGACTGATTATACTATCCAGAGCCACATAAAACACTGTGTTGCGAAATCCAGTGTCTGTTCCTTAGCTATGTCATCTTCACTCTCATCAGGGAAATGTTTTCTTTTTTTCTGGCGGCTCATCTGTTCACTGTGAAACTGAGTAGTTCCACCCATTTCATTTGCCACCATGGAGGATTCTGCCAGAAGAGCGTCCCATTGATTACGCAGAGCCTGTATTTCTTCCTGTAGTGTCTTAATGTGAGCTGCTTCAGTGTCCAGAGAAATATTTCCTGACTGAAGAATTATGCTTCTATTCTCAATGCACTGCAAAACTTTTACCCAGAAAGTGAGCAGGAAGATTGCCTTGAAAGACATGAAGTAGCTTTTCAGACCTTTTGCCTCAGATTTGTCTTTGTTTGTCAGGCTGCAGGTAGCAAGAAGCATGTCTAGGGCCTTGATGATAGACGGTAAATGAGTTGCCACTGGTCGGACCACAGCAATACGCGCACTCCATCGCGTCTGAAAGGCGGTTAAGACAGCAGCCAGTCTTTTCCTTGAGAATGGCCCATCACTCTGGGCTGGCAATGAACAGATTGTAAAGACGATTTATTCAGCCAAAACAAGGTTGATATTTTTGGGTACGACTGAGCTGCATGTACACCCACAAGATTAAGAGTATGGGAGGCACAAGGTGAATATGTGACCCGTGGATTCTTTTGCAGTATGTGTGCTTGAACTCCCTTCACTTTCCCTGACATATTTGCACCATTATCATAGCCTTGACCACGGCAATCTGCTATGTCAATACCATGCCCTTCCAATGCACTCAAAATCATTACAGAAATGCCACTGCCTGTCTTTCTAGCAAAGTCTTTAAATTCAAGAAAATTGTAATTTTTTTCCCATTCACCTGTTCCCTGAACTTTATCTTTGTGTACATATCTCACCAATAATACATTTTGCTCATTGTGGGAAATGTCTGGTGTTGCATCACATATAACCAAGTAGTAGATTGCATCTTCTCTTTCATCAAGTATTGTTTTCAAAACCCTTTGACCACATATTCCTATGAACTCGTTTTGTCTCTCAGGGCTGAGGTAATGAGTCAGTCGTGCTCCTTTCTGTTTGTCCCTGACTTTCTGTAAGTGCTCACGTAATAGCGGGTCATAATTTGACAACAGTTCAAGTAAGCCTAGGTAATGTACATTATGCACATCATCAAGATTGAGTGATTTTCCCCCAGAATGGCAGATTCCTAGATGCTAAGTACAGTGTCACATCCACAATCCTTTCTAGAAGTCTCTGTTTTTATACATTTCTGACCGGATTTGTTTCTGCAGCTGACTGTCTATACCTGTAGCTGTTGTAACAGTATGCTGCAGATTTTTCCTTTTCCAGTAACAGTTCTTGTGAGACACACCATCCTCATGCTCTGGCAGTTTGTCATACTTTCTCTGCCATTTCACTGATGATATATTATAGACATCCTTACTAATCAGAAAACTGGGTGATAGTTTACTTTGCTCATGAGAAAAAAGAACACATGGAATGCAATATAATGCATTTACACTCTTACTATAATGAAGCCAGTCTCTCTGCACCTTTTCTCTTCCGTTTGCTGACTTACTATACTGTAAATAGTTGGGGAATGGCTTGCCTTCTGGGTCTGGGTGCATGATTTTATACAGTTCTGTCTCCTCACCACACCTGTTGGCTAGTCTGGAAACAATAGCTTCTCTTTCATGGTCTTGTACTTTCTCTGGCCACAGTGCTGGATCCTCTAAAACCTCATCTTCCTCACTTTGAATCTGTCCATACACTTCCTTTCCCTTATTACTTGGTGTTCAATCTCTTCTGTCACTCCTTCACTGGCACTGCTGCTACTCTTTAAATCCTCTTCCTGCTCTTTGCATCAGAGTCTGTCTGATAGCTTTCTGCTGAGATTCTGCCTACCTGGGGCTCTCTAGGCACTAGGAAGTGAGTAAACAAAGGGAATTTTAGGTTTAATGTTCGCTCCTACAAAGGTTACCATACAAAACATCTATAGTATACATATCAAATATAATACATATTTTAGTGTGTCTAAGTTATCATGTGCCTAACTTTACAATTAAAAAATGGTCCAGTTATGCTGCTGCTGCTCCAAAACAACTGCCTAGGTCTGCTTCAAGTAGTAGACACATGTTGGGATCTGTCTACAGCAGTAGTAGTCGTAGCATCTACAGTATGGATAGGTAGGCTACATGTTAGGTTTTAATTTTAGTCTAGCTAGCTAACAAATATCACGCAAATATTGGGGAATACAGTTATAATAGCTAATTAGCTAGCAATAGCTGGTAGTGGTAGCTCATCATCATGTTAATAATTACTGCTCTGGCCGAGTGAGTCCACGGTAGGCAGCTACCTGTAGCTAGCAAGCTATCTAGCTAGCTATATTTAGGCATGAATCATTAATGTTTCCCCCCCCCCCCCCCTTAATGACACCCTTGGATGTACTGTGCTATGCTCTGCTTGCCACCAGTGTAATTATTTCTGACCTTCCAATAATGGCGGTCAAGTAAAGTGTAATGTTAAGAAGACTAATATTCATAATAGTATTTTTTCTGGTGTCAAAAAGGAACACAAATTGAAGGCAGATCTTAAACATGAGATCGTCCAGAGGAAGAAGGAAATTTACTCTTCGCTCGTCAAGTCAATCATGACCTCCATGCTCCCCTCCTATACAGGTCAGTCTGTCACTATCATACTGTCACTATAATTACCTTTAATATGCATGTCAATAGCAATCATAAAACAATAGTTCCACAAATTTAGAAATGTTTTCCTTAACCCTGAAACAATCTGTGCACAAGGAGTGACTGCAATCCACACTTTAGTTCTGTTCAACAAGCCACTGCCAGCAAATTATGATTTGGGCATCATATTTTAAACATGCTAAATGGTTGAGATTGGTTTTATGTCTGAAAAATGCTTAAATAGTTTTTTGGCCGTTGATAGTTTAACAAAACCAAAAGTGTGGATTGCAGTTACAAGGTCCATAGACTGCTGTCAAAGTAAGGAAAAATCACTAAATACTGTATGTCAATTGGCTGAACTATGCCTTTAACAATCATTGGATAGCAGTGACCCAGTGACCTCATAACCATAATTTTATATAACTTACTTTGTAAACTTTTTTTTCTGATTTTTAGAGGCTTCAAATGTACATGGGAAAGGATCCCTAAAGAGAATGCAGGACATTCTCGAGAGTCACATTGAGTCATCAAAGAGCACCATGTTCCACGATGCTAAGGGGAAGATGCTGACGCTCCTAACCAAGCTCAGCGTAGGACACTTATGTCACTGTTCCAATTCAATTATTGAAGTATTAATATGGGCACCATAGGTCTTATGCTCGACACACTCAGTTTACCACAAAACACCAGATAATTCCCAAAAAGAGTAGAACCAGCTCACCTGCATTTAAAATTTGATTTGACTTTTGAAAACAGGTAATGTAACAGAGTTCAGTTCACGTAAGAGTTTCATAGCGAATCATGTTACAGAACAGGCCGCAGGGGACACAAGGTGCTCGCGAATGGGTTTAGAATTGTGAAATATTGACAAGTGGCAGTTGGTATGCAAGTGCGCATCGTCTCAATTCTAATTTTGTCCAAAACAGTGGCAGACTGGAGTGATCACTATCAAACACATCAGCAAGTGGCCTCTCCATAAAGGACTTAGGGGATACGTGTTCTTTCAACATAAGACAAGACATCGCCAATGTTAACAAGTCCGAGGTGCTGCATAATGGGCAGTTCTCTCTCACGGTTTGCTGCTATGATTGGATAGAGTGAATCAACGCAGCTGTTTTTTCGTACAGATAATTATCCCTAGGCATAAACAATCCTGTGTTAGAGTATCAGGTTGGCATTATTTTAATCCAAATCCAACCCTAATGTAAATGTTGTCAAGGGGTGTACTAGAGGCGAAGTCAGGTGCAGGAGAGCAGAGTAATGTAAACAGGCGCACTTTTATTTTCGTTCCAAAAACACGAGAGCACTACATAAATCAAACGTACTCAAAACACGGAACATAAAAAGTAAAGCGCGTAATAAAACCAGGTGGCGAATCGCATCTCTGCATGTCTGGCAGACATATCAGTGTGGATGACGGATCACCACCTCAAGCTGAACCTCGGCAAGACGGAGCTGCTCTTCCTCCCGGGGAAGGACTGCCCGTTCCATGATCTCGCCATCACGGTTGACAACTCCATTGTGTCCTCCTCCCAGAGCGCTAAGAACCTTGGCGTGATCCTGGACAACACCCTGTCGTTCTCAACTAACATCAAGGCGGTGGCCCGTTCCTGTAGGTTCATGCTCTACAACATCCGCAGAGTACGACCCTGCCTCACACAGGAAGCGGCGCAGGTCCTAATCCAGGCACTTGTCATCTCCCGTCTGGATTACTGCAACTCGCTGTTGGCTGGGCTCCCTGCCTGTGCCATTAAACCCCTACAACTCATCCAGAACGCCGCAGCCCGTCTGGTGTTCAACCTTCCCAAGTTCTCTCACGTCACCCCGCTCCTCCGCTCTCTCCACTGGCTTCCAGTTGAAGCTCGCATCCGCTACAAGACCATGGTGCTTGCCTACGGAGCTGTGAGGGGAACGGCACCTCAGTAGCTTCAGGCTCTGATCCCTACACCCAAACAAGGGCACTGCGTTCATCCACCTCTGGCCTGCTCGCCTCCCTACCACTGAGGAAGTACAGTTCCCGCTCAGCCCAGTCAAAACTGTTCGCTGCTCTGGCACCCCAATGGTGGAACAAACTCCCTCACGACGCCAGGACAGCGGAGTCAATCACCACCTTCCGGAGACACCTGAAACCCCACCTCTTTAAGGAATACCTAGGATAGGATAAAGTAATCCTTCTGACCCCCCCCCCCCCCCCCCCCCCCCTTAAAAGATTTAGATGCACTATTGTAAAGTGGCTGTTCCACTGGATGTCATAAGGTGAATGCACCAATTTGTAAGTCGCTCTGGATAAGAGCGTCTGCTAAATGACTTAAATGTAAATGTAAAACACCACAATAACATGAAACAATTACACACAAATACATGATGGGAAACAGAGGGTTAAATTCAAGTAGATTGATTGGGGAAATGAAAACCAGACGTGTATAAGACAAGACAAATGGACATATGAAAAATGGAGCGGCGATGGCTAGAAAGCTGGTGACGTTGATCGCCGCACGAACAAGGAGAGGATCCAACTTCGGCGGAAGTCGTGACATGACCCCCCCCCCCTTGACGCGCGGCTCCAGCGGCACACCGGCCTTGAGGACGAGGCGCAGGGCGATCCGGCCGGCGACGGTGAAACTCCCACAGTAGTTCAGGATCCAGAACATCTGCAACCGGAACCCAGCACATCTCCTCTGGCCCGTACCCCTCCCACTCCACAAGGTACTGAAGGCCCCCCACTCGAAGCCTCGAATCCAGGATGGAACGAACGATGTACGCCGGGGCCCCCTCGATGTCCAAAGGGGGCGGAGGGACCTCCCGCACCTCAGATTCCTGGAGCGGACCAGCAACCACCGGCCTGAGGAGAGACACATGGAACGATGGGTTAATACGATAATCAGAGGGAAGCTGTAATCTGTAACATACCTCGTTCACCCTCCTCAGGACTTTAAATGGCCCCACAAACCGCGGACCCAGCTTTCAGCAGGGCAGGCGGAGGGGCAGGTTACGGGTCGAGAGCCAGACCCGTCTCACTGCGGTGACGGACCGCGCTGGTTTTCTGGCGACGCACGGCTCGCTGGAGATGGACACGGGCGGCCTCCCATGTCTCCTCCTCGCGCCTAAACCAGTCGTCCACCACAGGAGTCTCGGTCTGACCCTGATGCCACGGTGCCAGAACCGGCTGGTACCCCAATACGCACTGAAAGGGGGAGAGGTTAATGGAGGAGTGGCAAAGCGAGTTCTGTGCCATCTCGGCCCAGGGCACGAACGCTGCCCACTCCCCTGGCCGGTCCTGGCAATAGAACCGCAGAAACCTGCCCAACTCCTGGTTGACTCTCTCTACCTTCCCGTTACTCTCGGGGTGAAAACCTGAGGTAAGGCTGATCGAGACCCCCAGACGTTCCATGAACGCTCCACGTGAACTGGGGACCCCGATCCGACACTATATCCTCAGGCACCCCGTAGTGCCAGAAGACGTGAGTGAATAGGGCTTCCGCAGTGTGTAGGGCCGTAGGAAGACCGGGCAGAGAGGGGGAGACGACAGGACTTAGAAAAACGATCCACAACGACCAGGATCGTAGTGTTTCCCTGTGAAAGTGGAAGATCTGTTAGAAAATCCACTGACAGATGTGACCAAGGTCGTTGTGGAACGGGTAAGGGATGTAACTTAACTCTGGGCAGGTGTCTCTGAGCCTTACACTGGGCACACACCGAGCAGGAGGAGACATAAACCCTCACGTCCTTAGCCAAAGTGGGCCACCAGTACTTCCCAGTCAGACAGCGCACCGTCCAACCGATCCCCCGGATGACCAGAGGAGGGACACGTGTGGGCCCAATAGATAAACTGGTCACGGACAGCAGACAGAACGTACATGTGCCCAACGGGACACTGAAGGGGAGCGGGCACTTTACGCAACGCCTGGTCAATGTTCGCATCCAGCTCCCACACGACCGGCGCTAACAGGCAGGAGGCCGGGAGTATGGGAGTCTGATCCATGGGCCGCTCCTCTGTGTCATACAGCCGGGACAGTGAGTCTGCCTTCTTATTCTGGGAACCTGGTCTGTAGGATAGGGTAAACACAAAATGGGTAAAGAACATGGCCCACCTTGCCTGATGAGGATTCAGTCTCCTCGCTGCCCGGATGTACTCCAGGTTGCGGGGGTCAGTCCAGATGAGGAAAGGGTGTTTAGCCCCCTCAAGCCAATGTCTCCACGCCTTCAACCACAGCCAACAACTCCCGGTCCCCCACATCATAGTTACACTCCGCTGGGCTGAGCTTCTTCGAGAAGAAAGCACAGGGGCGGAGTTTTGGTGGCGTGCTCCAGTGCTGTGAGAGCACGGCTCCTATCCCAGCCTCGGACGCGTCCACCTCCACTATGAATGCAAAGAGGGATCCGGATGGGCCAGCACGGGAGCCGAAGTAAACAGAGCTCTTAGCTGCCCAAAAGCCTTGTCCGCCTCAGCCAACCCCTGCAACCTTACAGGACCCCCCCTTCAGCAGTGATGTAATGGGCGCAGCAACCTGGCCAAAACCCCGGATAAATCTCCGGTAGTAATTGGCAACCCTAAAAATCGCTGCACATCCTTTACCGTGGTGGGAGTCGGCCAATTACGCATGGCTGCAATGCGTTCACTCTCCATCTCCACCCCTGATGTGGAAATGCGATACCCTAGGAAGGAGATGGCCTGCTGAAAGAACAGGCATTTCTCAGCCTTGACATACAGGTCATGCTCCAACAGTCGTCCAAGTACCTTGCGCACCAAGGACACATGTTCGGTGCGTGTAGCGGAATATATCAGAATGTCATCGATATACACCACTACACCCTGCCCATGCAGGTCCCTGAAAATCTTGTCTACAAAAGGATTGGAAAACTGATGGAGCATTCATCAACCCGTACGGCATGACGAGGTACTCATAATGCCCTGTGGTGGTACTGAACGCTGTCTTCCACTCGTCTCCCTCCCGGATACCCACCAGGTTATACGCACTCCTGAGATCCAGTTTTGTGAAGAAGAGCGCCCCATGCATTGACTCAATCGCCGTGGTGATAAGAGGTAGCGGGTAACTGTACCTCACAGTAATTTGATTGAGACCTCTATAGTCAATGCACGGGTGTAAACCTCCATCCTTCTTCACAAAAAAGAAACACGAGGCGGGTGAAGTAGAGGACCGAATATACCCCTGACGCAGGGATTCAGAGACATATGTATCCATAGCCACCGTCTCCGCTTGCGACAGGGGATACACGTGACTCCTGGGAAGCGCAGCGTCTGCCAGGAGATTTATCGCACAATCCTCCCGTCAATGAGGTGGTAATTGATTTGCCTTCTTTTTACAGAAGGCGAGATCCAAATTGGCATATTCTGGGGGGATGTGCACGGTGGAGACTTGGTCTGGACTTTCCACCGTGGTAGCACCAACGGAAACCCCTACACACCTCCCTGAGCACTCTCGCGAACACCCCGTGAGATCCCTCTGTTGCCAGGAAATAGTGGGGTTATGCAGAGCCAACCAGGGAAGGCCTAGTACCACAGGAAACGCATGAGAGTCAATGAGGAAGAGACCGATTCTCTCCTCATGATTCCTCTGCATAACCATGGCCAAGGAGATGGTGGCCTCCCTGATTAGCCCAGACCCTAATGGTCGACTATCTAGAGCATGTACCTGGAAGTGTCTAACAATAGGAAAAATGGGGATCCCTAACCTAATGGCTAATGCTCTGTCGATAGAATTCCCAGCTGCGCCTGAATCGACGGGCGCCTTATGCTGGGAATGTGGGGAAAACTCAGGGAAACAAACAGGCACAAACAGTTGATCAACAGAGGACTCTGGATGAGTGTGGTGCAAACTCACCTGGGGTGACGCCAGAGTGCCCTGCCTGTTGCCTCGACCCAGAGGAACCAACACGGCACCGACCGGCAGTGTGTCCTCTGCGGCCACAGATGGCACACGTGATGGCTCCTCCTCCAGTCTCCCTATGAGCAGCCCCTCCTAACTCCATGGGCACCGGAGCGGGGGTGCTGGAAGATGGAACCGTCAGAGCCCCCTCTGGACATCCGCAGGTGAACAGCAGGTTATCCAACCAGATGGACAAATCCACCAGTTGGTCAAAGGAAATGGTGGCATCCCTGCAGGCCAGCTCACGTCGGACGTCCTCTCATAGGCTGCATCGATAGTGGTCAATGAAGGCCCTGTCTTTCAAGCCTGCTCCGGCGGCCAAGGTCCGGATTTCCAGGGCGAAGTCCTGGGCGCTCCTCGTCCCCTGCCTCAAATGGAAGAGCCTTTCCCCCGCCGCTCTGCCCTTGGGTGGATGGTCGAAGACGGCCCTGAAGCGACGGGTGAACTCCTCAAAGTGGTCTGACGCCGTGTCTCCTTCTCTCCACACGGCGTTTGCCCACTCCATCGCTCTTCCTGTGAGGCAGGAGACGAGGGCAGCCACTCTCTCCCTTCCCGAGGGAGCTGGGTGCACAGTGGCCAGGTAGAGGTCCAGTTGTAACAGGAATCCCTGGCTCTGTGCTGCTGTTCCATCATACTCCCTGGGAAGGGAGAGACGCATCCCACTGGAATTCTCTCCGGATGGAACGGGTGGAAACAACCACGGTTGTACTGGTCGAGACACTGGAGAAACTTCCTGTCTCTCCCAGCGGTCCATGGTCTGGACAACGCGATCCATCATGGCACCAAGATGTTGTAACATGGCCGAATGTTCCTGGATGCGCTCCTCGACTCCTCTAACCGGGCTACCTGCTCCTGCTGACTCAATAGAGTTGTGTAATTCTGTCAAGGGGTGTACTAGAGGCGAAGTCAGGTGCAGGAGAGCAGAGTACAGGAGAGCAGAGTAATGTTAACAGGCGCACTTTTATTTTCGTTCCAAAAACACGAGAGCACTACATAAATCAAACGTACTCAAAACACGGAACATAACAAAAGTAAAGCGCGTAATAAAACACCACAATAACACATAAATACATGATAGAGAACAGAGGGTTAAATGCAAGTAGATTGATTGGGGAAATGAAAACCAGGTGTGTATGGGACAAGACAAATGGGCATATGAAAAATGGAGCGGCGATGGCTAGAAAGCCCTTTGACGTCGATCGCCGCCCGAACAAGGAGAGGAGCCGACATCGGCGGAAGTCGTGATGACCTCAGTTACACAAATCTCACAAAACTCTGTATTGGAATGTACTCTATAGTTTTTGCATCCAGTTTCCCTTTATAACTGAGGGACAAATTTAAATTTGCACACTTGAAGTCTGAATCATCTATAAGTAACTTCATTAAGTTACACAATCAATTTTTAGATACTTTGGGATGATTTGGACAGGAAGACCGAAAACGCTAATATTGGTACCATTGACTAACATCGTGCCACGAATGCAAAAAACTTTAGCATTGAAACAGTGGCCAGTGGTAATTAAAACAAATGCATGGATTGCTGTCATGCCTTGCCCATAGACTGCTTACAAGGTAAGGAGACTAATATGTAATTTTGTAATTTGGGTGAACCATCCCTTAACATCTTCCTAGATGTCGGACAAACATGACGTGGAACATGCCAAAATAGAGATTGTCTCAGAGAAAACACAATTATTTGAATGAAAACACACTATTGGAATTTGTTACATGGTTTGGTTTAGCAAGTGTGTAGGTGTATGTGATCAGCTGTTAAATTATATGTTTAATGAAAATGTACACACAATGTCATAAGGATATAAAAATATGTTTGTGGCAGGACCCCAGTATTGTCAAAATTATAAAACACAAAAGGTCCTTGGAATTCTGATCTTCTTTAAAAAAAACGGAAGAAAATGTTTATTACGTCTCCTTTTTACTTCCATTAGGAATACATTGTGCAGGAAATAAGGTCTAAACTAAAAGAAGCTATGAAGCAGTCACTCCACAATGAGCTACCCCTCCCAGGTAAATCAAATACACTTGTTTCCATCACATTTTGGATTGGATGCTGTCTGTTTGCTTCAAATACATATATAATATTCCAGGTTATACATGTATAATTTCCAGCTGAAAATGTCAATTACAATACCAAATGTCAATGACATACCAGTAGTAGTAGTAAAGGAAGGAAAATCATGTTAGTGAGTGGTTAAAGTAAGTGTTAGGGTAAGGTTAGAAAAACAAAAACAAAAAAAAATAATGTATTTTCTTTGTTACAGATATATCTGAGCACTATGAGATAGTGAAGAGCGCCTATGAAAAAATGATGGGTAAACCCATCACAGATGTTGAAGATGAGAAATGGTAAAGACTCACTGCTCCACATAAAACCATACATTAGAAAGTCCGAAACAAAGTAGCTTCAATCCATAACACTGATGAGCCGCGCTTTAAAACTTCTCTAGGATGGGTGGGACGGTAGCGTCCCACCTGACCAACATCCAGTGAAAGTGTAGGGAGCCAAATTCAAACTACAGAATTGTAAATATTTAACAATCTTGAAAATACACATGCAATATGTCAAAATAAAGCTTAACTTCTTGTTAATCCAGCCGCGGTGTCAGATTTCAAAAAGGCTTTACGGCGAAAGGAAACCATGCGATTATCTGAGGACAGCGCCCAGCACACAAATGCATAGCAATCATTTTCAACCAGGCAGGTGGGGACACAAGTCAGAAATAAAGATATAATTCATGCCTTACCTTTGAAGAGCTTCTTCTATTGGCACTCCAAAAGGTCTCAGTTACATTACAAATGGTCCTTTTTTTTGCTAAATAAATTTTTTATATCCATAAAAACTCAGTTTAGCTGGCGCGCTTCAGTCAATAATCCACTCGGTTTCCATCGGTCAAAATGAATCCCAAACGTTACCAATAAACTTATCCAAACAAGTCAATCAACGTTTATAATCAATCCTTAGGTACCCTAATACGCAAATAAACAATTAAATATAAGACTGAGAATCGTTATTGTCTTTACTGGAGATTAACAAAAAGAACGCGCTCTCGGCCATGCGCATGGAAACACTACAGCCAAAATGGGAGCCCTTAGAATGATGAATAATTTTGTATTGTATTTTATTTGACCCACAATTTCGATCTTGTCTCATCGCTGCAACTCCCCAAAGGGCTCGGGAGGCGGAGGTCAAGTCATGTGTTCTCCGAAACATGACCCGCCAAACCGCGCTTCTTAACACCCGGAAACCAGCCACACCAATGTGTCGGAGGAAACATCGTTCAACTGACGACCGAGGTCAGCCTGCAGGCACCCGGCCCGCCACAAGAGCCAGATGAGCCAAGTAAAGCCCCCACGGCGAAACCCCCCCGAACCCGGACGATGCCGGGCCAATTGTGCGCCGCCCTATGGGACACCCGATCACGGCCGTTTGTGATACAGGATCGAACCCGGGTCTGTAGTGATGCCATTTGGTAGGCCCCACCAAAACGTAATTTATAACTCAAATACTGCAAGGATTTTTTTTTTTATTACTATAAAAATAAAGTTTCCCTCCCGGACAAGTATTGTCCCGACTTTGAAGAATCCCTGAACTGATTCCCTGCTATTCTACAAAGTTTGCCATGAGGATGAGAGAAAATGCTGCAGTTTTAAAGCTAGTTTTCTGAAATTGTCTTTACTTTTAAATCGCGCTATAACACTGATCTTCCGAAATACAGACTGAATTTTGCCCTAAGCTGTCAAAAGTCCAAGTAAACTATGATGTTGTGGTTTTTGTTTTTCAGAGTTGATGGAAAGTGACTAGACAGTGGCATTTATACCATTATGATTATGTATTCTTAAGTATGTCTGTGTTGTCCTCTATAAAGAGTCTGAATGAATTGCCTTTACAATTAGCTTACTGGTCTTTTATTTATTTATTTAGTATTTATTCTGAGTTCAATTACTTACAGAACTTTTTTTTTTTTTATCATTTTAGTCTCCTAGAAGACACCTCGGGGAAGGAAATGACATCTGAGCAGGTAACTACCAAAATAAAGGTAACACCAACATAAAGTGTCTAAATAGGACAGCTTGGCATAGATTCTACAAGTGTCTGGAACTCTATTGGTGGAATCCAACACCATTTTCACACACAAAATTCCATAAATTGGTGTTTTGTTGATAGTGGTAGAAAACGTAGACTCAGGCGCCGCTCCAGAATCTCCCATAAGTGTTCAATTGGTTTGAGATCTGGTGACTGAAACGGACGTGGCTTATGGCTCACATCGTTTTCATGCTCATCAAACCATTCAGTAACCACTCGTGCCCTGTGGATGGGAGCATTGTCATGCCATTGTCATCCATAGCTATGGTAGCCATAAATAATGGTGAAAACCATTTGTCATTTCTTTATTTTATCTCCCCTTTATTAAATCAGGTAGGCTAGTTGAGAACAAGTTCTCATTTACAACTGCAACAACACAAACAACAACACAGAGTTACACATGGAATAAACAAACATGCAATCATGCAGTCAATAATACAATAGAAAATGTCTATATACAGTGTGTGCAAATGAGGTAGGATAAGGGAGGTAAGGCAATAAATAGACCATAGTAGCAAGATAATTACAATATAGCAATTAAACACTGGAGTGATAGATGTGCAGAAGATGAATGTGCAAGTAGAGATACTGGGGTGCAAAGGAGCAAAATAAATAACAGTATGGGGAGGAGGTAGTTGGTTGGGCTATTTACAGATGGGCTATGTACAGGTGCATTGATCTGCGAGCTGCGTTGACAGCTGGTGCTTAAATTAGTGAGGGAGATATGAGTCTCCAGCTTCAGTGATTTTTGCAGTTTGTTCCAGTCATCCAGGCAGCAGAGAACTGGAAGGAAAGGCAGCCAAATGAGGAATTGACTTTGGGGGTGACCAGTGAGATATACCTGCTGGAGCACGTGCTACGGGTGGGTGGTGCTATGGTGACCAGTGAGCTGTGAGCTAGCAAAGCTATCAAAGACTTATAGATGACATGGAGCCAGTGGGTTTGGCGACGAATATGAAGCGAGGGCTAGCCAACAAGAGCGTACAGGTCGCAGTGGTGGGTAGTATATGGGGCTTGGTGACAAAACGGATGGCACTGTGATAGACTACATCCAATTTGTTGAGTAGAGTGTTGGAGGCTATTTTGTAAATGACATCGCCGAAGTCAAGGATCGGTAGGATAGTCAGTTTTACAAGGGTATGTTTGGCAGCATGAGTGAAGGATGCTTTGTTTGTGAAATAGGATGCTGATTCTAGATTTAATTTTGGATTGGAGATGTTTAATATGAGTCTGGAAGGAGAGTTTACAGTCTAACCAGACACCTAGGTATTTGTAGGCCACATATTCTAAATCAGAACCGTCCAGAGTAGTGATGCTGTACCGGCGGGCAGGTGTGGGCAGCGATCGGTTGAAGAGCATACATTTAGTTTTACTTGCATTTAAGAGCTGTTGGAGGCCACGGAAGGAGAGTTGTATGGCATTGAAGCTCGTCTGGAGGTTTGTTAACACAGTGTCCAAAGAAGGGCCAGAAGTATACAAAATAGTGTCGTCTGCGTAGAGGTGGATCAGAGAATAACCATTAGCATCATTGATGTATAAAGAGAAAAGAGTCGGCCCAAGAATTGAACCCTGTGGCATCCCCATAGAGACTGCCAGAGGTCCGGACAACAGGCCCTCCGATTTGACACACTGAACTCTTTCTGTGAAGGAGTTGGTGAACCAGGCAAGGCAGTCATTTGAGAAACCAAGGCTGTTGAGTCTGCCGATAAGAATGTGGTGACTGACAGAGTCGAAAGCCTTGGCCAGGTCGAGGAATACAGCTGCACAGTTTTGTCTCTTATCGATGGAGGTTATGATATCGTTTAGGACCTTGAGCGTGGCTGCGGTGCACCCATGACCATCTCAGAAACCAGATTGCGTAGTGGAGAAGGTACGGTGGGATTCGAAATGGTCGGTGATCTGTTTGTTAACTTGGCTTTTGAAGACCTTAGAAACGCAGGGTAGGATAGATATTGGTCTGTAGCAATTTGGGTCTAGATTGTCTCCCCTTTGAAGAGGGGGATGACCGCGGCAGCTATCCAATCTTTGGGGATCTCAGACGATATGAAAGAGAGGTTGAACAGGCAAGTAATAGGGGTTGCAACAATTTCGGCGGATAATTTTAGAAAGAGAGGGTCCAGATTGTCTAGCCCGGCTGATTTGTAGGGGTCCAGATTTTGCAGCTCTTTCAGAACATCAGCTATCTGGATTTGGGTGAAAGAGAAATGGGGAGGCTTGGGCAAGTTGCTGTGGGGGGTACAGGGCTGTTGACCGGGCTAGGGGTAGCCAGGTGTAAAGCAAGGCCAGCTGTAGAAAAATGCTTATTGAAATTCTCAATTATCATGGATTTATCGGTGGTGACAGTGTTTCCTAGCCTCAGTGCAGTGGGCAGCTGGGAGAATGTGCTCTTATTCTCCATGGACTTTAGTGTCCCAGAACTTTTTGGAGTTTGTGCTACAGGATGCAAATATCTGTTTGAAAAAGCTAGCCTTAGCTTTCCTAACTGCCTGTGTATATTGGTTCCTAACTTCCCTGAAACGTTGCATATTGTGGGGGCTATTCGATGCTAATGCAGTACGCCACAGGATGTTTTTGTGTGGGTCAAAGGCAGTCAGGTCTGAAGTGAACCAAGGGCTATATCTGTTCCTGGCTCAAAAATGTTTGAATGAGGCATGCTTATTTAAGATAGTGAGGAAAGCATAACCAGGCATCCTCTACTGTCGGAATGAGGTCAATATCCTTCCAGGATACCCAGGCCAGGTCAATTAGAAAGGCCTGCCCGCTGAAGTGTTTTAGGGAGCGTTTGACAGTGATGAGGGGTGGTCGTTGGACCGCTGACCCATTACGGACGCAGGCAATGAGGCAGTGATCACTGAGATCCTGGTTGAAGACAGCAGAGGTGCATTTAGAGGGCAGGTTGGTTAGGATGATATCTACGAGGGTGCCCGTGTTTACAGATTTGGGGTTGTACCTGGTAGGTTCATTGATAATTTGTGTGAGATTGAGGCCATCAAGCTTAGATTGTAGGATGTCCGGGATGTTAAGCATGTCCCAGTTTAGGTCACCTAACAGCACGAGCTCTGAAGATAGATGTGGGGCAATCAATTCACATATGGTGTCCAGGGCACAGCTGGGGGCAGAAGGTGGTCTATAGCAAGCGGCAACGGTGAGAGACTTGTTTCTGGAAAGGTGGATTTTTAAAAGTAGAAGCTCAAATTGTTTGGGCACAGACCTGGATAGTAAGACAGAACTCTGCAGGCTGTCCCTGCAGTAGATTGCAACTCCGCCCCCTTTGGCAGTTCTATTTTGTCGGAAAATGTTGTAGTTAGGGATGGAAATTTCAGGGTTTTTGGTGGTCTTCCTAAGCCAGGATTCAGACACGGCTAGGACATCTGGGTTGGCAGAGTGTGCTAAAGCAGTGAATAAAACAAACTTAAGGAGGAGGCTTCTAATGTTAACATACATGAAACCAAGGCTATTACGGTTACAGAAGTCAACAAATGAGAGCGCCTGGAGAATAGGAGTAGAGCTAGGCTCTGCAGGGCCTGGGTTAACCTCTACATCACCAGAGGAACAGAGGAGGAGTAGGATAAGGGTACGGTTAAAGGCTATAAGAACTGGTCGTCTAGTACATTCGAAACAGAGAGTAAAAGGAGCAGGTTTCTGGGCACTGTAGAATAGATTCAAGGCATAATGTAGTGACAAAGGTATGGTAGGATGTGAATACAGTGGAGGTAAACCTATGCATTGAGTGAAGATGAGAGAGATATAGTCTCTAGAAACATAATTTAAACCAGGTGAGGTCACCGCATGTGTGGGAGGTGGAACTAAAGGGTTAGCTAAGGCGTATTGAGCAGAGCTAGAGGCTCTACAATGAAATAAGGCAATAATGACTAACCAAAACAGCAATGGACAAGGCATATTGACATTAGGGAGAGGATGTTAGGATGTTAGTGATATATCTTGTTTCTGTTTCACCTCTTAAATAGTTGTAGAATCTCCCACCAGTTTTACCTTTAGGCTGTGTGATTCCCACCAACAGGTTCCACTAAGGAACAACAGGAATGATGAGAAGAAAAAGAAGAAAAAGAAGAAAAAGAAACAAAGGAAAAGGGCGAAGGATGTTCTTGCAGGTAAAAGCCATCCTTGCTATAGGCTGTACTGCTTGTTCAAATACATTTTTTTACGCAACCATTACTATACGAGTTGATGCTTTCTTCTGTACACTGTACTAAGTGGCTCTTTCAACTGAAATCCCAGATGCTGTGTTTGTGGATAAGCACATGAGTGCACTAATCAAGAGGGCTGCAATGGTAATGGCTATAGCAGATGACCTACTGGGAGAGGACATGATCCAAGATGAAACGTATTCGGATATTGAGGCAGCCGAGACCAGTGAGAAAAAAATGAGAGTTCTGTACAAGGCTCTACGCTCAGGAGGACCAATGATTAAATCAGCCTTCTACACAGCTCTCCAAACTAATGAACCTAATCTTGTCAAGGACTTGGGTAAGAACAATAGATACTATTTACACCCTGTGATTACCCTAAAACATAGTGTGCATTGTGATGTACAGTACACATCATATATTTTCCCATTCCTCTCCCATTTTAAGCTTCCCCCTGATGACAGACCTGGCTTGGGTTGGTCCTCATGTGCTGGACAATGGGCAGCAAGCAGTCTCACTGGCTGTGGGACAGCAGCGGAGTTACTATCCTCCTAATGCCCCTATAGGTGTTGGGGGATAGAACCAACTAGCTCTATCATCCTTTTTTTGTTGTTGTGGCTTTATGTTTGTGGCAAACTGAAATCTGTGCTCTTGCAATATGCTATAGCCTAGTACTTTGTTTTCCTCAGAATGTTTTGTGTGTTTTGTTTTTATCAAACCCATCTTTAGTGTTCTTACTGTATGTGTGAGGGGAAAGGGACAACCCAAAACTGGTTAAGTATGATGTTAGTTAAAACATTGTACATGCATAAATACTTGAGGACAACAGAGGGACAAACAGGTTGAGTAGCATATATGCTTGTTAATTGATTTATGCATTATTTTAAATATTTGGTATATAATACAATCATGTTATGTGGAAAAGTTTGTCACAATTTATTTGACCAGAGGACAATACCAGAGGAAACAGTGCCATGAAGTAATGTGCAACCCAAGATAAAATGTTGATCATGTCTGTAACATTTTATTTTAGATGTGAGCTTGATTATACCAATGAATTGTGTTTATCTCTGTTGTAGCTTAACTTCTGATTTTATTATGGCGCATGGTTTATTTCATCATTCATTCTGTTCAGTCAAAGTCATCTCTATATCATCATTATATCTTCAACTCCTTTTACATGTTATGTTTCTGAGTTGAATGTCACATTGTTTCATTCTTTCCTCAATAAAAATACATGTTAAAAGTACCATAGAAATAATATATATCTCACATGAATACTACACAGTCAATTTAAATATCAACATTTAATATGATTGGTGATTCTGCAATAAATACATCATGCATAGGCCTATAAACAGGAAACATTTACAAAATGTATTGTATTAAACAAACAAATTACCAAAAAAAGTCAGCAATGACGATCTATATACAACAACAACAACACCAGAAATCCTTCACTGCTACATAAGGCTATGTATGGTGACGTAGTGCTGCTTAAGCAGATAAATGAGCCAGTAATTAATATACAAATCCCCCTAGAAAATTACTCCAGGTCAGTATCAAAGTCTCTCCCAGAATGACACGTTAATTACATGTTAGTTTTGGCTACACTGGTTCATGAAAAGCCCCAGAATTGCAAGAAGATTTGCCTGGCTAACACGCTCATACCACAAGCTCTCCTCTCACTGTGTACCACATGGGCCTGTGTGTCAGTCAGGCTACAAGAAGACTGCTGTGAGATAAGGATGTTATAGCTACTGCACACTGGAGAGTTACTTTGGTTTTGGGCAACACAGACTTTCAACTCCCTCCAAAGATTTTCTATGGGGTTGAGATCTGGAGACTGGCTAGGCCACTCCAGGACCTTGAAATGCTTCTTACGAAGCCACTCCTTCGTTGCCCGGGCGGTGTGTTTGGGATCATTGTCATGCTGAAAGACCCAGCCACGTTTCATCTTCAATGCCCTTGCTGATGGAAGGAGGTTTTCACTCAAAATCTCACGATACATGGCCCCATTCATTCTGTCCTTTACACGGATCAGTCGTCCATGTCCCTTTGCAGAAAAACAGCCCCAAAGCATGATGTTTCCACCTCCATGCTTCACAGTAGGTATGGTGTTCTTTGGATGCAACTCAGCATTCTTTGTCCTCCAAACACGACGAGTTGAGTTTTTACCAAAAAGTTATATTTTGATTTCATCTGACCATATGACATTCTCCCAATCTTCTTCTGGATCATCCAAATGCTCTCTAGCAAACTTCAGACGGGCTTGGACATGTACTGGCTTAAGCAGGGGGACATGTCTGGCACTGCAGGATTTGAGTCCCTGGCGGCGTAGTGTGTTACTGATGGTAGGCTTTGTTACTTTGGTCCCAGCTCTCTGCAGGTCATTCACTAGGTCCCCCCGTGTGGTTCTGGTGTCCTTTGACAGCTCTTTGGTCTTGGCCATAGTGGAGTTTGGAGTGTGACTGTTTGAGGTTGTGGACACGTGTCTTTTATACTGATAACAAGTTCAAACAGGTGCCATTAATACAGGTAACGAGTGGAGGACAGAGGAGCCTCTTAAAGAAGAAGTTACAGGTCTGTGAGAGCCAGAAATCTTGCTTGTTTGTAGGTGACCAAATACTTATTTTCCACCATAATTTGCAAATAAATTCATTAAAAATCCTACAATGTGATTTTCTGGATTTTTTTTTCTCATTTTGTCTGTCATAGTTGAAGTGTACCTATGATGAACATTACAGGCCTCTCTCATCTTTTTAAGTGGGAGAACTTGCACAATTGGTGGTTAACTAAATACTTTCTTACCCCACTGTATATATACCCAGTGAATGTCGAGACCGAGGAAGGTTTTCCTTTAACTTTTTACCTGGGCTTTGCTCCTTTTCTTTTCATCCTGACACACTCTGCAGTCCCTGCCTGTGACAAGCATACCCATAACATGATGCTGCCACGACAATACTTGAAAATACAGAGTTTCCCTCTGTGTTGTATTGGATTCGACTCAAACCTGTCATTTTTAATTTAGGCCAAAAAGTTCATTTATTTGCTACGTTGTCTTGCAGTGTTTAGACTTACATTTGAAATTTTAATAATTTAGCAGATGCTATTATCCAGAGCAACTTACAGTTAGTGCATTCATTTTAAGATGGCTAGGGGAAACAACCACATATCTCTGTCATAGTAAGTACAAATGTTCCTCAATAAAGTACATATCAGCAAAGTCAGTGCTAGTAAACAAGTCAAGTGCGAGTATTAGTTGGTGAACGGCAAGGGGGTCATTTAATTACCTGTTCGGCAGTCTTATGACTTGGGGGTAGAAGCTGTTAAGAAGTCTTTTGGACCTAGACTTGGCGCTCCGGTACCGATTGCCGTGCGGTAGCAGATAGAACAGTCTATGACTAGGGTGGCTGGAGTCTTTGGCAATTTTTAGGGCCTTCCTCTGACACCACCTGGTATAGAGGTCCTGGATGGCAGGAAGCTTGGCCCCAGTGATGTACTGGGCCGTACGCACTACGCTCTGTAGTGCCTTGCATTCGGAGGCCGAGCAGTTGCCATACCAGGCGGTGATGCAACCAGTCAGGATGCTCTCAATGGTGCAGCTGTATAACATTTTGAGGATGTGAGGACCAATGCCAAATCTTTTCAGTCTCCTGGGGGGGGGTCTCTGATCTCCTCCCTATAGGCTGTCTCATCGTTGTCGGTGATCAGTTGTTGTATCACTGTTGTATCATTGGCAAACTTAATGATGGTGTTGGAGTCGTGCCTGGCCATGCAGTCGTGGGTGAACAGGGAGTACAGGAGGGGGCTGAGCGTGTCCCCGGGCATGTGCTGACCACCTGGCAGGTGTTTTCACTGACATTTTCAACATGATTGAGTCTGTAATACCAACATGTTTCAAGCAGATCGCCATAGTCCCTGTGCCCAAGAACACGAAGGCAACCTGCCTAAATGACTACAGACCCATAGCACTCACGTCCGTAGCCATGAAGTGCTTTGAAAGGATGGTAATGGCTCACATCAACACCATTATCCCAGAAACCCTAGACCCACTCAAATTTGCATACCGCCCATACAGATCCACAGATGATGCAATCTCTATTGCACTCCACACTGCCCTTTTCCACCTGGACAAAAGGAACACCTACGTGAGAATACTATTCATTGACTACAGCTCAGCGTTCAACACCACCGTACCCTCAAAGGTCATCACTAAACTAAGGATCCTGAGACTAAACACCTCCCTCTGCAACTGGATCCTGGACTTCCTGACGGGCCGCCCCCAGGTTGTGAGGGTAGGTAGCAACACATCTGCCATGCTGATCCTCAACACTCAGGGGTACGTGCTCAGTCCCCTCCTGTACTCCCTGTTCACCCACGACTGCATGGCCAGGCACGACTCCAACACCATCATTAAGTTTGCAGACGACACAACAGTGGTAGGCCTGATCAACGACGAGACAGCCTATAGGGAGGAGGTCAGAGACCTGGCCGGGTGGTGCCAGAATAACAACCTATCCCTCAACGTAACCAAGACTAAGGAGATGATTGTGGACTACAGGAAAAGGAAGACCGAGCACGCCCCCATTCTCATCGACGGGGCTGTAGTGGAGCAGGTTGAGAGCTTCAAGTTCCTCTGTGTCTACATCAACAACAAACTAGAATGGTCCAAACACACCACGACAGTCGTGAAGAGGGCACGACAAAGCCTATTCCCCATCAAGAAACTAAAAAGATTTGGCATGGGTTCTCAGATCCTCAAAAGGTTCTACAGCTGCAACATCGAGAGCATCCTGACTGGTTGCATCAGCCTGGTACGGCAACTGCTCGGCCTCCGTCCGCAAGGCACTACAGGAGGTAGTGTGTACGGCCCAGTACATCACTGGGGCTAAGCTGCCTACCATCGATGACCTCTACACCAGGCGGTGTCAGAGGAAGGCCCTAAAAATTGTCAAAGACCCCAGCCAACCCTGTCATAGACTGTTCTCTCTACTACCGCATGGCAAGCGGTACCGGAGTGCCAAGTCTAGGGCAAAAAGGCTTCTCAACAGTTTTTACCCTCAAGCCATAAGACTCCTGAACAGGTAATCAAATGGCTACCCGGACTATTTGCATTGTGTGCCCCCCCAACCCCTCTTTTACGCTGCTGCTACTCTCTGTTTATCATATATGCATAGTCACTTTAACTATACATTAATGTACATACTACTTCAATTAGCCCGACCAACCGGTGCCTGTATATAGCTTTGCTACTGTTATAGCCTCGCTACTGTTATTTTTCACTGTATTTTTACTGTTGTTTTTATTGGTTTTATTTCTTTACTTACCTATTGTTCACCTAATACCTTTTTGGAGGGGGGGGGGGATTGCACTGTTGGTTAGAGCCTGTAAGTAAGCATTTCACTGTAAAGAAATGTTGTATTCCCGGGTGGCGCAGTGGTCTAGGGCACTGCATCGCAGTGCTAGCTGCGCCACCAGAGTCTCTGGGTTCGCGCCCAGGCTGGGCTGGGTTCGCGCCCAGGCTCTGTCGCAGCCGGCCGCAACCGGGAGGTCCGTGGGGCGACGCACAATTGGCATAGCGTCGTCCGGGTTAGGGAGGGTTTGGCCGGTAGGGATATCCTTGTCTCAGTATGTAAAATGTAATAAAATGTATGCACTCTACTGTAAGTCGCTCTGGATAAGAGCGTCTGCTAAATGACTAAAATGTAAATGTATTCGGCGCACGTGACAAATAAACTTTGATTTGAAGACACTTGCCAGTTGGTCAGCGCATGCTCAAGGTACACGTCCTGGACCCCAGGAAGAGTAGCTGCTGCTAATAAATACAAATACATCTGGTTTTGGTAAAAGATTTGTCAAAGGAATGAAACGTATCTTTCTTGTCTCAGTTGAATTTATTTGAATTGCTTTTAATTCAATTCTACCTCCTATAATTCAAATTATTTTCAAATTCTGGTTGCTGTGGGATGTGTCTAATTCAAATTCAAATGTTAAATTCATGGGTTGAATTGAATTAAATCAAGGAATTCAAAATCAACCCCAACTTTGGCTCAAACAAGACCTGTCTCCTTCATCAACCATCAACCAGTTAATGGAGGCAGAACTTTTAGACCAAATCCCTCTTTGCATTGTATAACTGAGATAGAATCTGCTTGTTGGCTGCACCTTTGTGCTGTTGATATTGATGATACTGTTGTTTTTAATTGCATTGAGTATGATGGGTCAATCTTGCCAACTTGCCATCTCACTGTCTAAGAGGACCACAATGGAAAGAAGCCATTATGGCTTATTGTGTTTTTATCCTTGATAGTGTTTAATGTATATAATGTTGTCTCTGGCTGGTGCAGCCTGCTACTTTTAATTATCTAATAAAGCCAATCAATTAATCAATCAATCAGATATCTTTAAGCTGATGAAGCAATCTTATGTAGTTCACATTACATTTAAGTATGTTAGCATTCTCAGCCATTTACAATACATCTATTAAATTAAATAAGTAACCGTAGGCTTGAACAACCCCTGTGCGAGGGATTATAAGTAAACTATTTTCTCATTGTTTTTAAGTGTTATTTTTTTTGTGTTAATGACAATCAAAGTACTAGAATGAAAGCGGATGAGTGAAATAGTCAGAAAAAATCTCATAATAAAGTATAGTGGGGCAGGGCTATCAGTGTTAAAGTATTAGACATGTCAGTTATCTTCTGTAAAAAGCAGAACAATAGCTAATGTTAGTGCTTGTGTAACGTACAGTATACGCCGGGAGTCAGGAAGCAGGTGCAGAAGCTGAGTTTATAAACAAAACGATACAAAGAACAAACATGAGAAGCGTGCAGAACGTGAGAGAAAACCATACCACCTAATGACTGATGACAACAGAGGGCTAAAGAAAGGGGGAGTTATCAAGCAGAAAATTATGACCAGGTGTGCATAATCATGGGGAGCAGGTACGCGCAACGTGGGTTGCCAGGACCGGTGGTTAGTAGACCAGTGTTCTCGAGCGCTGGAACAGGAGTAGGTGTGATAGTCCCCGTCCCCCCCTACCTCGCAGCTCCAGCTGTAGGACGAGGCTGGCCAGGAGGACGGCCCGCTGGGCGAGGAGCGGACCGGTCCTGACAGTGGAGATGGAAATCCCGGACGATGTTAGGGTCCAGGATGTCCGCCACCGACCGGGACCCAAGATCACGACGTCGGGCGTCCAGGAAGGACCTAACAGCATAGGCGCGGGTCCCCTCGATGTCCAGGGGAGGTCCAGGGATGTCATGGGGGACGGCATCAGTCAGGGGACCTTGAACCACCGGCCTGAGGAGGGAAACATGAAAGGAGGGTGAGATCCGGGAATTGGTGGGGAGTATGAAACGATAGGTTACCTCATTGACCCTCCGGAGGACCTTGAAGTGCCCCACAAACCTGGGGCTCAGCTTCCTGAATGGACAGGACGCACTGGAAGGGAGTCAGCCAGGTGGAGGAGTGTCGAAGTGAGTTCTGGGCGTATTTGGCCCAGCAAAGGATCCGGGCCCACTCTCCCAGCCGGTCCTGGCAGTGACTCCTGAGGAACCTCCCCAGCTCTTAGTTGGTCCTCTCCACCTGCCCGTTAGAATGTGGCCGGTACCCAGATGTGAGGCTGCCCATGACCCCCAGCTTCTCCACAACGTGAACTGGGGACAACGGTCGGAAACAATGTCCTCTGGAAGAACATAGTGCCGGAAGACCTGCAGGAAAAGTGCCTCAGCAACCTGGAGTGCGGTAGGTAGACCAGACAGAGGGATAGAACGGCAGGATTTAGAGAATCTGTCAACAACCATAATAGTGGTAAAACCATCAGAAAGGGGGAGATCAGCTACAAAATCTATGGACAGATGTGACCAAGGTCGCTGAAGCACGGGAAGGGGTAGTAGTTTCCCTACTGGAGCGTGCCAGGTAGATTTGGGCTGGGTACATATAGAGCATGAGTTGACAAAGTGGGCGACGTCCTGCGCCAAGATGGGCCACCAGTACTTATCAGAGAGGAATTGGATGTTGCGGGTGAAACTTGGGTGTGCCCAGGTCAACAACCGATCGCTCACCCCCGTGTGGACATAGATGTGTTCTGGAGGGCAGGTAGCAGGAGCGGATTCCCTCTCCAGAGCCTGGCGGATGTCCACATCTACAGTTGAAGTCGGAAGTTTACATACACTTAGGTTGGAGTCATTATTCCAACAATTGTTTACAAACAGATTATTTCACTTATAATTCACTGTATTACAATTCCAGTGGGTCAGAAGTTTACATACACTAAGTTGACTGTGCCTTTAAACAGCTTGGAAAAATCCATAAAATGATGTCATGGCTTTAGAAGCTTCTGATAGGCTAATTGACATCATTTGAGTCAATTGGAGGTGTACCTGTGGATGTAGTTCAAGGCCTACCTTCAAACCATGCTTGACATCATGGGAAAATCAAAAGAAATCAGCCAAGACCTCAAAAAAAAATGCAGACCTCCACAAGTCTGGTTCATCCTTGGGAGCAATTTCCAAATGCCTGAAGGTACCACGTTCATCTGTACAAACAATAGTATGCAAGTATAAACACCATGGGACCAAGCAGCCGTCATACCGCTCAGGAAGGAGACGCGTTCTGTCTCCTAGAGATGAACGTACTTTGGTGCGAAAAGTGCAAATCAATCCCAGAACAACAGCAAAGGACCTGGTGAAGATGCTGGAGGAAACAGGTACAAAAGTATATATATCCACAGTAAAACAAGTCCTATATCGACATAACCTGAAAGGCCGCTCAGCAAGGAATAAGCCACTGCTACAAAACCGCCATAAAAAACCCAGACTATGGTTTGCAACTGCACATGGGGACAAAGATCGTACTTTTTGGAGAAATGTCCTCTGGTCTGATGAAACAAAATAGAACTGGTTTGCCATAATGACCATCGTTATGTTTGGAGGAAAAAGGGGGAGGTTTGCAAGCTGAAGAACACCATCCCAACTGTGAAGCACTGGGGTGGCAGCATCATGTTGTGGGGGGTGCTTTGCTGCAGGAGGGATGGCATCATGGGGAGGAAAATTATGTGGATATATTGAAGCAACATCTCAAGACATTAGTCAGGAAGTTAAAGCTTAATCGCAAATGGGTCTTCCAAATGGAAAATGACCCCAAGCATACTTCCGAAGTTGTGGCAAAATGGCTCAACCTTTTACGGGGGCAGCCCGACACCGGTACACTTATGACAACATCCAGCTCAAAATGCACGGCGCGAAATTCAAAATCTATTTTTTTTTTAATATTTAACTTTCACACATTAACAAGTCCAAGACACCAGATGAAAGGTGCACATCTTGTGAATCAAGCCAACATGTCCGATTTTGAAAATGTTTTACAGGGAAGACAAAATATGTAAATCTATTAGCTAACCACGTTAGCAAAAGACACAACTTTTTCTAACTCCATCAGTTTCTTACTCCATCAGGTGCTATCACAAATTCGACCAAATAAAGATATAAATAGCCACTAACCAAGAAACAAATTCATCAGATGACAGTCTGATAACATATTTATTGTATAGCATATGTTTTGTTCGAAAAATGTGCATATTTCATGTATAAACCATAGTTTACATTTCAGCTACAATCCGAAATTGCACCAAAAGCAGCCATAATATTTACAGACACCAACGTCAAATAGCTAATTACTCATCATAAAACATTTCTGAAAAATACATAGTCTGCAGCAATTGAAAGACAGGCATCTTGTGATTCCAAACAATATTTCCGATTTATTAAATGTTTTACAGCGCAAACAAAATGTATCGCTATATTAGCGTAGCTACAATAGACAGAAATAATTGGGCGCCCACGGCCAATTCACATGCACGACAGATATATGAAATAACATCATAAAATGGGTCTTACTTTTGCTGATCTTTCATCAGAATGTTGAAGAACGTGTACTCTGTCCAGATGAGTCGTTGTTTCGATTCAGAATGGCAAATGTCCCTCTTCAATTAGCATTGGCACTAGCGTAGTGGCATAAATTTCTCCAACGTAAACACAGTCAGATGACGGAACACGGCAAAACTCCCGAATAAAGTTTCAATAATCTGATTAAACTATATTGAAAAAACATACATTGCGATGATATGGTCACATGTAGCAAAAAAAATTCGAGCCGGAGACGTTGGCCGTTCGTTACCAAGGCAAAACAGAAGTCCATCCCACTTCCTCCAGAGTACCGGAAGTGGACGGTCAGGACAAAGAAATAGGTTTTTTTCCACCACAGAACAAGATGAGCAGAAAAATTTCTTCTCTGACATCCTCTTTACACCAATAGGAAGGCGTATAGATTGTCAGCAGACTCCTAAGTGTTAAGACCATGTATAGGCATCAAATTGAAAAGAGCATCGATTTCTGACATTTTACTTCCTGGTCAGGAAAAGTGCTGCAGAAGGACTTGTGTTTCACTCAGAGAAATAATTCCAACTCTTTTAGAAACTAGAAAGTGTTTTCTATCCAAAAAGAATAATAATATTCATATTGTACGAGCAAGATTTGAGTAGGAGGCCGTTTGAAATGGGCACGATTTCACTGGCTACTCAACACTTTGACTTGCAGCCATAAGAAGTTAAGGACAACAAAGTCAAGGTATTGGAGTGGCCATCACAAAGCCCTGACCTCAATCCCATAGAAAATTTGTGGGCAAAACTGAAAAAGCATGTGCCAGCAAGGAGGCCTACAAACCTGACTCAGTTACACCAGCTCTGTCAGGAGGAATGGGCCAAAATTCACCCAACTTATTGTGGGAAGCTTGTGGAAGGCAACCCGAAACGTTTGACCCAAGCTAAGCAATTTAAAGGCAATGCTACCAAATACTAATTGAGTGTATGTAAACTTCTGACCCACTGTGAATGTGATGAAAGAAATAAAAGCTGAAATAAATCATTCTCTCTAATTTATTCTGACATTTCACATTCTTAAAATAAAGTGGTGATCCTAACTGACTTAAAACAAGGATTCTTTACTAGGATTAAATGTCAGGAATTGTGAAAAAGTGAGTTTAAATGTATTTGGTTAAGGTGTATGTAAACTTCCGACTTCAACTGTATTTGCATCTTTTCAAGCACACCCTTCTCATTAACCTGAAGAACAAATAAGGTTTTATATGTAAGATAGCTACATAAAGAGCAAAGTTATTTATTATTATTATTTGTGTCCTGATCCTATAAGAGCTTTTTGTCATTTCCCACGAGCCGGGTTGTGACAACTCACACTCATTCTTATATTTAATAAATGTATCGTATGTGTGTGGCAGGCTTACAATGATGTCAAAAATCAACATTTGAGAGTGCGCTGACCCTGGTGATAGAGAGGGTAATCAACTGGAGGTTGAATGTTTGAAGGGGTACGGGACTATAAAAAGTTTGGGAACCACTGATTTAAACAAAGTCAAGCGAAATAAGAAAATTACATAATGTCATTTTATGATTATGTCTACATGTGACCTTTGTGGAGAAATGTGAAACTACTCTGAAGCATTGAGAAAACATTATCCCGGGAGCACTTCAGGTATCCAAAAATGTCATGGATCTTAGATTCTTTAGACCATTTCACACTTTTTATGAACAAATAAACCCAACCAAATAATGTTGAATTCAGTTGTGACAGAGAACTAGCCTAAACTGGTGCTCCACAAGGTAGGTGCTCCATTATTCCAACATATTTGCAAAAACAGTGTTTTGGTCTACTGTATTTTGCTTTGACACAGTTTAAAGGTGAGGTGTGACTGATTAGTACATACATTAGGAGTGACTCCTTACTTGCACCCTTCACCATGTATCTTTGTAATTATATTTCTTACAGTAGGTACAGCAACTGTTGTTAAGGGAAATGTTGTCCATGCTCAACATTTCACAAGACTGGAAATAAACACTATATTGAAAATGTTGATCCCAAAGGTTCTCTTCTTCTTGTTAGGTTTTGAAAAGTGTGTTATTACATTGTGTTTGTAAAACTATGTTCACTTCCACATTCTCATAACTACATGTCCAGTTTCTTGTTTATCTTCTTTTGTATTTCAAAATTTGTCTGTGGACTTGATCCCTCTGAAAAAAAAACACTCAATAAAAGATGCAAGAAAGCGATTTTCTTAAATGATCAAAAAAATATAATTTTGCCGCTAAAACCATTATCTTGAAACATGACATTTTATTTTACATGAACATGTTACAGCCAAGGAATGATGTAGTTGAATAAAGCCAAAGTTACTGTATGACAGGATTTTTTATTAGTTTAATCACTATTGTTCAATCACAGTAATATACTGACCAAGGTCATTCTATTTTATAGAGGGGAAATTAGGGTTAACTACCACACTGAGGTGTTTTTTGTACCTTGAATATGAAAACCAGTCAGAACAAGTCAAAGAACAGCCACACCCATACTGCTGTGCTCCTTTATCCAACGCCACATACATTGTTCAGTATGTTTGTTTGCTGTAGAGAGGTGTGTCAGTAGCACAGAATATACATTTGTAGAAGATTGCCTTTATGTCATAAGTATCAGCATGTTTTTGTTTATACTTTCCACACATTTAACGGTAAACTATTTTTTGATTAATGTGGGCTCATTTACAGGAAAGACAATTAATAGGTCATTTCAATTTTCTCATGAAATAGGTTTCTGAAACTGCTTAGAAATGCCTGAAATGGCTTTAAATAAGTAGCAGCATTAAAATAATCATATTAAATGAGGGTTTACCAAGGGTTTTGATTCAGATCTTGTAAGTTGATAATTGAATGCTAACATTACTGCAAATGAGATAAGGAAAAGTCATGTAAGAGATTTGCAACTTCTTCTTTTTTTTAAATAAGTGGCAGCATGAATTAAGTTAGCTTGAATTAGTAGCAGAATGAGTAAGTGATGTTTTAAAGATATTACAAATCTGTTCTACAAAAGAAAAACGTTTTTAAATGGCCAAATCACCTTTAAGTAAGGTCAAACCGAATATTGAGTTGATTTCAGTGGATTTAGTTGATTTGGCCATGAAGTATTTAAATAGAATGGTTTCGCCTATCACTACCAATGATTCTTAGCTAAATGACCAGTTTTCCAGTCCCATCGACTCTTTTCACGGTGAGGAAATGTCACGATCGTCTTCTGGTGAATGAGTGGACCAAGGCGCAGCGTGATATAAATACATCCTCTTTTTATTTACGAAGAAGATGAACACGAAACGAAACACTTTACAAACTAACAAAACAACAAACGACCGTGAAGCTACAAAACGAAAGTGCACACACACAAGCTACTAACGCTTAGACATAGACAATTACCCAATGAATATGGCTGCCTAAATATAGCTCTCAATCAGAGACAAATGAACCACAGCTGCCTCTAATTGAGAACCAATCTAGGCAGCCAATGACATACAAGCACCTATACAAGAAACTGCCCCATTAAACATACCAAACCCCTAGACAATACAAAAACACATACATTCCCCATGTCACACCCTGACCTAACTAAAATAATAAAGAAAACAAAGATAACTAAGGCCAGGGCGTGACAGTACCCCCCCCCCCCCAAAGGTGCGGACTCCGGCCGCAAATGTGACACAGAAGGGGAGGGTCCGGGTGGGCCTTCTTATGGCGGCGGCTCGGGTGCGGGACGTGACCCCCACTTCACCATAGTCACTACCCGCTTTGGTGGCGCCTCTGGAGCGGCGACCCTTTCAGCGAGTCCTGGACAGAATACCATCCTAGAGGGCGCCACTGGACGGAGGGGCAGCTCCGGACTGAGGGGCAGCTCCGGACTGAGGGGCAGCTCCGGACTGGCAGACTGCTCTGGCAGATCCTGGCTGACCGACGGCTCTGGCAGATCCTGGCTGACCGACGGCTCTGGCAGATCCTGGCTGACCGACGACTCTGGCAGATCCTGGCTGACCGACGGCTCTGGCAGATCCTGGCTGACCGACGGCTCTGGCAGATCCTGGCTGACCGACGGCTCTGGCAGATCCTGGCTGAGCAAGGTCATTCTATTTTATAGAGGGGAAATTAGGGTTAACTACCACACTGAGTTGTTTTTTTGTACCTTGAATATGAAAACCAGTCAGAACAAGTCAAAGAACAGCCACACCCATACTGCTGTGCTCCTTTATCCAACGCCACATACATTGTTCAGTATGTTTGTTTGCTGTAGAGAGGTGTGTCAGTAGCACAGAATATACATTTGTAGAAGATTGCCTTTATGTCATAAGTATCAGCATGTTTTTGTTTATACTTTCCACACATTTAACGGTAAACTATTTTTTGATTAATGTGGGCTCATTTACAGGAAAGACAATTAATAGGTCATTTCAATTTTCTCATGAAATAGGTTTCTGAAACTGCTTAGAAATGCCTGAAATGGCTTTAAATAAGTAGCAGCATTAAAATAATCATATTAAATGAGGGTTTACCAAGGGTTTTGATTCAGATCTTGTAAGTTGATAATTGAATGCTAACATTACTGCAAATGAGATAAGGAAAAGTCATGTAAGAGATTTGCAACTTCTTCTTTTTTTTTAAATAAGTGGCAGCATGAATTAAGTTAGCTTGAATTAGTAGCAGAATGAGTAAGTGATGTTTTAAAGATATTACAAATCTGTTCTACAAAAGAAAAACGTTTTTAAATGGCCAAATCACCTTTAAGTAAGGTCAAACTGAATATTGAGTTGATTTCAGTGGATTTTAGTTGATTTGGCCATGAAGTATTTAAATAGAATGGTTTCGCCTATCACTACCAATGATTCTTAGCTAAATGACCAGTTTTCCAGTCCCATCGACTCTTTTCACGGTGAGGAAATGTCACGATCGTCTTCTGGTGAATGAGTGGACCAAGGCGCAGCTTGATATAAATACATCCTCTTTTTATTTACGAAGAAGATGAACACGAAACGAAACACTTTACAAACTAACAAAACAACAAACGACCGTGAAGCTACAAAACGAAAGTGCACACACACAAGCTACTAACGCTTAGACATAGACAATTACCCAATGAATATTGCTGCCTAAATATAGCTCTCAATCAGAGACAAATGAACCACAGCTGCCTCTAATTGATAACCAATCTAGGCAGCCATAGACATACAAACACCTATACAAGAAACTGCCCCATTAAGGGGTGCTGTTTGCACTTTGTAAAAATGTCGTTCCAAAATTAAACTGCCTCGTACTCAATTCTTGCTCGTACAATATGCATATTATTATTACTATTGGATAGAAAACACTCTCTAGTTTCTAAAACCGTTTGAATTATTTCTCTGAGTGAAACAGAACTCATTCTGCAGCACACTTCCTGTCAGGAAGTGAGATTTCTGAAATCGAGGTCTCTGTTCTAGGGTCAGTTTATAAATTCCCATGTAAGCTATGGTGCTACATGCACTGCATACGCCTTCCCCTAGATGTCAGTAAGCGGTGAGAATTTGAATGGAGTGGATTGCACCATCTGGGGCACTATAAAAGCTCTTGGAACGGAAGGTCCGACCTTTTCAACAGGGGGCCTGACGCAGGAGGGACATCACCATGGCGTCCTGAAAAGCTTTCGTTTTAGCAGTTCTATATCTCCGGCTCTGATTTAATTTGATTTTTGTCTTAAAAACTTCATAAGGTAGTTGATTTAAACCGACTTATAGCAGTTTATATCAGTTTATTGCGATTTTCTGGAATTTCTTTGTCACGCGCTATCGCGAGTTGGACACCTCTCCGGCATATGGCTAGCGTTAGCTGCTAATTCTACAGGAGAAGAGGACATCTTTCAACCAAAAGACGATTGTTCTGGACAAGGGACACCTTGCCCAAGATTCTGATGGAAGCTCATCAAATAGTAAGAAGTCTTTATGCTGTTAATTCGTATTTATGTTGAAAAATGTTAAACAATAATTCCGCCATGTATTTCGGTGCGGTCTCGCTTTAGCGCACGCTGTATGTCGTAGTAACGTTAATTTTAAAAATCTAACACAGCGGTTGCATTAAGAACTAATGTATCTTTCATTTGCTGTCCAACCTGTATTTTTTAGTCAAGTTTATGATTAGTTATCGATTAGATTAGGTGCCTCTCCAAGATGGCGCCGGACAGATTGCTTGAAGTTTGGCTACTAATCACATTGTATAACCACGATTTGTGCCGCTATATATGCACATTTTTGAACAAACCCTATATGCATTGTGTAATATGATGTTACAGGACTGTCATCTGAAGAAGTTTATGAAGGTTAGTCAAAAATTATATATCTTTTGCTTGTTTGTTACGATCGCTAACCTTTGCTGCTGGTAAATGGCTTGTGTTTCTGGCTATTGTGGTAAGCTAATATAATGCTATATTGTGTTTTCGCTGTAAAACACTTAAAGAATCTGAAATATTGGCTGGATTCACAAGATCTTTGTCTTTCATTTGCTGTACGCTGTGTATTTTTCAGAAATGTTTTATGATGAGTATTTAGGTAATTCACGTTGCTCTCTGTAGTTATTCTAGTCGCTTTGGTGAGAGTTGTGATGGTGGCTGCAATGGTAAACTATGATTTATACCTGAAATATGCACATTTTTCTAACAAAACATATGCTATACAATAAATATGTTATCAGACTGTCATCTGATGAAGTTGTTTCTTGGTTAGTGGCTATTTATATCTTTATTTGGTCGAATTTGTGATAGCTACCTATGCAGGAAAAAAATGGTGGAGTAAAAAAAGTTGTGTCTTTTGCTAACGTGGTTAGCTAATAGATTTACATATTGTGTCTTCCCTGTAAAACATTTAAAAAATCAGAAATGATGGCTGGATTCACAAGATGTGTATCTTTCATCTGGTGTCTTGGACTTGTGATTTAATGATATTTAGATGCTAGTATTTACTTGTGACGCTATGCTAGGCTATGCTAGTCAGCTTTTTTACTGATGGGGGTGCTCCCGGATCCGGGATTGGGAGGAACATACCAAACCCCTAGACAATACAAAAACACATACATTCCCCATGTCACACCCTGACCTAACTAAAATAATAAAGAAAACAAAGATAACTAAGGCCAGGGCGTGACAGTACCCCCCCCCCCCCCCCCCCAAAGGTGCGGACTCCGGCCGCAAATCTGACACAGAAGGGGAGGGTCCGGGTGGGCCTTCTTATGGCGGCGGCTCGGGTGCGGGACGTGACCCCCACTTCACCATAGTCACTACCCGCTTTGGTGGCGCCTCTGGAGCGGCGACCCTTTCAGCGAGTCCTGGACAGAATACCATCCTAGAGGGCGCCACTGGACGGAGGGGCAGCTCCGGACTGAGGGGCAGCTCCGGACTGGCAGACTGCTCTGGCAGCTCCGGACTGACCGACGGCTCTGGCAGATCCTGGCTGACCGACGGCTCTGGCAGATCCTGGCTGACCGACGGCTCTTGCAGATCCTGGCTGACCGACGGCTCTGGCAGATCCTGGCTGAGCAAGGTCATTCTATTTTATAGAGGGGAAATTAGGGTTAACTACCACACTGAGGTGTTTTTTTGTACCTTGAATATGAAAACCAGTCAGAACAAGTCAAAGAACAGCCACACCCATACTGCTGTGCTCCTTTATCCAACGCCACATACATTGTTCAGTATGTTTGTTTGCTGTAGAGAGGTGTGTCAGTAGCACAGAATATACATTTGTAGAAGATTGCCTTTATGTCATAAGTATCAGCATGTTTTTGTTTATACTTTCCACACATTTAACGGTAAACTATTTTTTGATCAATGTGGGCTCATTTACAGGAAAGACAATTAATAGGTCATTTCAATTTTCTCATGAAATAGGCTTCTGAAACTGCTTAGAAATGCCTGAAATGGCTTTAAATAAGTAGCAGCATTAAAATAATCATATTAAATTAGGGTTTACCAAGGGTTTTGATTCAGATCTTGTAAGTTGATAATTGAATGCTAACATTACTGCAAATGAGATAAGGAAAAGTCATGTAAGAGATTTGCAACTTCTTTTTTTTTAAATAAGTGGCAGCATGAATTAAGTTAGCTTGAATTAGTAGCAGAATGAGTAAGTGATGTTTTAAAGATATTACAAATCTGTTCTACAAAAGAAAAACGTTTTTAAATGGCCAAATCACCTTTAAGTAAGGTCAAACCGAATATTGAGTTGATTTCAGTGGATTTTAGTTGATTTGGCCATGAAGTATTTAAATAGAATGGTTTCGCCTATCACTACCAATGATTCTTAGCTAAATGACTAGTTTTCCAGTCCCATCGACTCTTTTCACGGTGAGGAAATGTCACGATCGTCTTCTGGTGAATGAGTGGACCAAGGCGCAGCTTGATATAAATACATCCTCTTTTTATTTACGAAGAAGATGAACACGAAACGAAACACTTTACAAACTAACAAAACAACAAACGACCGTGAAGCTACAAAACGAAAGTGCACACACACAAGCTACTAACGCTTAGACATAGACAATTACCCAATGAATATGGCTGCCTAAATATAGCTCTCAATCAGAGACAAATGAACCACAGCTGCCTCTAATTGAGAACCAATCTAGGCAGCCATAGACATACAAACACCTATACAAGAAACTGCCCCATTAAGGGGTGCTGTTTGCACTTTGTAAAAATTTCGTTCCCAAATTAAACTGCCTCGTACTCAATTCTTGCTCGTACAATATGCATATTATTATTACTATTGGATAGAAAACACTCTCTAGTTTCTAAAACCGTTTGAATTATTTCTCTGAGTGAAACAGAACTCATTCTGCAGCACACTTCCTGTCAGGAAGTGAGATTTCTGAAATCGAGGTCTCTGTTCTAGGATCAGTTTATAAATTCCCATGTAAGCTATGGGGCTACATGCACTGCATACGCCTTCCCCTAGATGTCAGTAAGCGGTGAGAATTTGAATGGAGTGGATTGCACCATCTGGGGCACTATAAAAGCTCTTGGAACGGAAGGTCCGACCTTTTCAACAGGGGGCCTGACGCAGGAGGGACATCACCATGGCGTCCTGAAAAGCTTTCGTTTTAGCAGTTCTATATCTCCGGCTCTGATTTAATTTGATTTTTGTCTTAAAAACTTCATAAGGTAGTTGATTTAAACCGACTTATAGCAGTTTATATCAGTTTATTGCGATTTTCTGGAATTTCTTTGTCACGCGCTATCGCGAGTTGGACACCTCTCCGGCATATGGCTAGCGTTAGCTGCTAATTCTACAGGAGAAGAGGACATCTTTCAACCAAAAGACGATTGTTCTGGACAAAGGACACCTTGCCCAAGATTCTGATGGAAGCTCATCAAATAGTAAGAAGTCTTTATGCTGTTAATTCGTATTTATGTTGAAAAATGTTAAACAATAATTCCGCCATGTATTTCGGTGCGGTCTCGCTTTAGCGCACGCTGTATGTCGTAGTAACGTTAATTTTAAAAATCTAACACAGCGGTTGCATTAAGAACTAATGTATCTTTCATTTGCTGTCCAACCTGTATTTTTTAGTCAAGTTTATGATTAGTTATCGATTAGATTAGGTGCCTCTCCAAGATGGCGCCGGACAGATTGCTTGAAGTTTGGCTACTAATCACATTGTATAACCACGATTTGTGCCGCTATATATGCACATTTTTGAACAAACCCTATATGCATTGTGTAATATGATGTTACAGGACTGTCATCTGAAGAAGTTTATGAAGGTTAGTCAAAAATTATATATCTTTTGCTTGTTTGTTACGATCGCTAACCTTTGCTGCTGGTAAATGGCTTGTGTTTCTGGCTATTGTGGTAAGCTAATATAATGCTATATTGTGTTTTCGCTGTAAAACACTTAAAGAATCTGAAATATTGGCTGGATTCACAAGATCTTTGTCTTTCATTTGCTGTACGCTGTGTATTTTTCAGAAATGTTTTATGATGAGTATTTAGGTAATTCACGTTGCTCTCTGTAGTTATTCTAGTCGCTTTGGTGAGAGTTGTGATGGTGGCTGCAATGGTAAACTATGATTTATACCTGAAATATGCACATTTTTCTAACAAAACATATGCTATACAATAAATATGTTATCAGACTGTCATCTGATGAAGTTGTTTCTTGGTTAGTGGCTATTTATATCTTTATTTGGTCGAATTTGTGATAGCTACCTATGCAGGGGAAAAATGGTGGAGTAAAAAAAGTTGTGTCTTTTGCTAACGTGGTTAGCTAATAGATTTACATATTGTGTCTTCCCTGTAAAACATTTAAAAAATCAGAAATGATGGCTGGATTCACAAGATGTGTATCTTTCATCTGGTGTCTTGGACTTGTGATTTAATGATATTTAGATGCTAGTATTTACTTGTGACGCTATGCTAGGCTATGCTAGTCAGCTTTTTTACTGATGGGGGTGCTCCCGGATCCGGTATTGGGAGGAACATACCAAACCCCTAGACAATACAAAAACACATACATTCCCCATGTCACACCCTGACCTAACTAAAATAATAAAGAAAACAAAGATAACTAAGGCCAGGGCGTGACGGTACCCCCCCCCCCCCCAAAGGTGCGGACTCCGGACGCAAATCTGATACAGAAGGGGAGGGTCCGGGTGGGCCTTCTTATGGCGGCGGCTCGGGTGCGGGACGTGACCCCCACTTCACCATAGTCACTACCCGCTTTGGTGGCGCCTCTGGAGCGGCGACCCTTTCAGCGAGTCCTGGACAGAATACCATCCTAGAGGGCGCCACTGGACGGAGGGGCAGCTCCGGACTGAGGGGCAGCTCCGGACTGGCAGACTGCTCTGGCAGCTCCGGACTGACCGACGGCTCTGGCAGATCCTGGCTGACCGACGGCTCTGGCAGATCCTGGCTGAGCAAGGTCATTCTATTTTATAGAGGGGAAATTAGGGTTAACTACAACACTGAGGTGTTTTTTTGTACCTTGAATATGAAAACCAGTCAGAACAAGTCAAAGAACAGCCACACCCATACTGCTGTGCTCCTTTATCCAACGCCACATACATTGTTCAGTATGTTTGTTTGCTGTAGAGAGGTGTGTCAGTAGCACAGAATATACATTTGTAGAAGATTGCCTTTATGTCATAAGTATCAGCATGTTTTTGTTTATACTTTCCACACATTTAACGGTAAACTATTTTTTGATCAATGTGGGCTCATTTACAGGAAAGACAATTAATAGGTCATTTCAATTTTCTCATGAAATAGGCTTCTGAAACTGCTTAGAAATGCCTGAAATGGCTTTAAATAAGTAGCAGCATTAAAATAATCATATTAAATGAGGGTTTACCAAGGGTTTTGATTCAGATCTTGTAAGTTGATAATTGAATGCTAACATTACTGCAAATGAGATAAGGAAAAGTCATGTTAGAGATTTGCAACTTCTTCTTTTTTTTTTTAAATAAGTGGCAGCATGAATTAAGTTAGCTTGAAGTAGTAGCAGAATGAGTAAGTGATGTTTTAAAGATATTACAAATCTGTTCTACAAAAGAAAAACGTTTTTAAATGGCCAAATCACCTTTAAGTAAGGTCAAACCGAATATTGAGTTGATTTCAGTGGATTTTAGTTGATTTGGCCATGAAGTATTTAAATAGAATGGTTTCGCGTATCACTACCAATGATTCTTAGCTAAATGACTAGTTTTCCAGTCCCATCGACTCTTTTCACGGTGAGGAAATGTCACGATCGTCTTCTGGTGAATGAGTGGACCAAGGCGCAGCTTGATATAAATACATCCTCTTTTTATTTACGAAGAAGATGAACACGAAACGAAACACTTTACAAACTAACAAAACAACAAACGACCGTGAAGCTACAAAACGAAAGTGCACACACACAAGCTACTAACGCTTAGACATAGACAATTACCCAATGAATATGGCTGCCTAAATATAGCTCTCAATCAGAGACAAATGAACCACAGCTGCCTCTAATTGAGAACCAATCTAGGCAGCCATAGACATACAAACACCTATACAAGAAACTGCCCCATTAAGGGGTGCTGTTTGCACTTTGTAAAAATTTCGTTCCCAAATTAAACTGCCTCGTACTCAATTCTTGCTCGTACAATATGCATATTATTATTACTATTGGATAGAAAACACTCTCTAGTTTCTAAAACCGTTTGAATTATTTCTCTGAGTGAAACAGAACTCATTCTGCAGCACACTTCCTGTCAGGAAGTGAGATTTCTGAAATCGAGGTCTCTGTTCTAGGATCAGTTTATAAATTCCCATGTAAGCTATGGGGCTACATGCACTGCATACGCCTTCCCCTAGATGTCAGTAAGCGGTGAGAATTTGAATGGAGTGGATTGCACCATCTGGGGCACTATAAAAGCTCTTGGAACGGAAGGTCCGACCTTTTTAACGGGGCGCCTGACGCAGGAGGGACATCACCATGGCGTCCTGAAAAGCTTTCGTTTTAGCAGTTCTATATCTCCGGCTCTGATTTAATTTGATTTTTGTCTTAAAAACTTCATAAGGTAGTTGATTTAAACCGACTTATAGCAGTTTATATCAGTTTATTGCGATTTTCTGGAATTTCTTTGTCACGCGCTATCGCGAGTTGGACACCTCTCCGGCATATGGCTAGCGTTAGCTGCTAATTCTACAGGAGAAGAGGACATCTTTCAACCAAAAGACGATTGTTCTGGACAAAGGACACCTTGCCCAAGATTCTGATGGAAGCTCATCAAATAGTAAGAAGTCTTTATGCTGTTAATTCGTATTTATGTTGAAAAATGATAAACAATAATTCCGCCATGTATTTCGGTGCGGTCTCGCTTTAGCGCACGCTGTATGTCGTAGTAACGTTAATTTTAAAAATCTAACACAGCGGTTGCATTAAGAACTAATGTATCTTTCATTTGCTGTCCAACCTGTATTTTTTTGTCAAGTTTATGATTAGTTATCGATTAGATTAGGTGCCTCTCCAAGATGGCGCCGGACAGATTGCTTGAAGTTTGGCTACTAATCACATTGTATAACCACGATTTGTGCCGCTATATATGCACATTTTTGAACAAACCCTATATGCATAGTGTAATATGATGTTACAGGACTGTCATCTGAAGAAGTTTATGAAGGTTAGTCAAAAATTATATATCTTTTGCTTGTTTGTTTCGATCGCTAACCTTTGCTGCTGGTAAATGGCTTGTGTTTCTGGCTATTGTGGTAAGCTAATATAATGCTATATTGTGTTTTCGCTGTAAAACACTTAAAAAATCTGAAATAATGGCTGGATTCACAAGATCTTTGTCTTTCATTTGCTGTACGCTGTGTATTTTTCAGAAATGTTTTATGATGAGTATTTAGGTAATTCACGTTGCTCTCTGTAGTTATTCTAGTCGCTTTGGTGAGAGTTGTGATGGTGGCTGCAATGGTAAACTATGATTTATACCTGAAATATGCACATTTTTCTAACAAAACATATGCTATACAATAAATATGTTATCAGACTGTCATCTGATGAAGTTGTTTCTTGGTTAGTGGCTATTTATATCTTTATTTGGTCGAATTTGTGATAGCTACCTATGCAGGAAAAAAATGGTGGAGTAAAATAAGTTGTGTCTTTTGCTAACGTGGTTAGCTAATAGATTTACATATTGTGTCTTCCCTGTAAAACATTTAAAAAATCAGAAATGATGGCTGGATTCACAAGATGTGTATCTTTCATCTGGTGTCTTGGACTTGTGATTTAATGATATTTAGATGCTAGTATTTACTTGTGACGCTATGCTAGGCTATGCTAGTCAGCTTTTTTACTGATGGGGGTGCTCCCGGATCCGGGATTGGGAGGAACATACCAAACCCCTAGACAATACAAAAACACATACATTCCCCATGTCACACCCTGACCTAAGTAAAATAATAAAGAAAACAAAGATAACTAAGGCCAGGGCGTGACAGTACCCCCCCCCCCCCCCCCCCCCCCAAAGGTGCGGACTCCGGCCGCAAATCTGACACAGAAAGGGAGGGTCCGGGTGGGCCTTCTTATGGCGGCGGCTCGGGTGCGGGACGTGACCCCCACTTCACCATAGTCACTACCTGCTTTGGTGGCGCCTCTGGAGCGGCGACCCTTTCAGCGAGTCCTGGACAGAATACCATCCTAGAGGGCGCCACTGGACGGAGGGGCAGCTCCGGACTGAGGGGCAGCTCCGGACTGAGGGGCAGCTCCGGACTGAGGGGCAGCTCCGGACTGGCAGACTGCTCTGGCAGCTCCGGACTGACCGACGGCTCTTGCAGATCCTGGCTGACCGACGGCTCTGGCAGATCCTGGCTGACCGACGGCTCTGGCAGATCCTGGCTGGCCGGCGGCTCTGGCAGATCCTGGCTGGCTGGCGGCTCTGGCAGATCCTGTCTGGCGGGCGGCTCTGGGAGATCCTGTCTGGCGGGCGGCTCTGGGAGATCCTGTCTGGCGGCGGCTCTGGCTGCTCCTGTCTGGCGGGCGGCTCTGGCTGCTCCTGTCTGGCGGGTGGCTCTGGCTGCTCCTGTCTGGCGGGCGGCTCTGGCTGCTCCTGTCTGGCGGGCGGCTCTGGCTGCTCCTGTCTGGCGGGCGGCTCTCGCTGCTCCTGTCTGGCGGGCGGCTCTCGCTGCTCTTGTCTGGCGGGCGGCTCTGGCTGCTCCTGACAGGCAGGCGGCTCTGGCTGCTCCTGACAGGCGGGCGGCTCTGGCTGCTCCTGACAGGCGGGCGGCTCTGGCGGCTGGGGACAGACGGGCGGCTCTGACGGCTGGGGACAGACGGGCGGCTCTGACGGCTGGGGACAGACGGGCGGCTCGGGACAGACGGGCGGCTCGGGACAGACGGGCGGCTCGGGACAGACGGGCGGCTCTGACGGCTCGGGACAGACGGGCGGCTCTGACGGCTCGGGACAGACGGGCGGCTCTGACGGCTCGGGACAGACGGGCGGCTCTGACGGCTCGGGACAGACGGATAGCACAGGCGGCTCGGGACAGACGGGCAGTGCAGGCGGCTCTGGGCAGACGGGCAGTGCAGGCGGCTCTGGGCAGACGGGCAGTGCAGGCGTCACTGGGCAGACGGCAGACTCTGGCCGGCTGAGGCCCACAGTAGGCCTGGTGCGTGGTGCCGGAACTGGTGGTACCGGGCTAAGGTTACGCACCTTAAGGTTAGTGCGGGGAGCAGCAACAGGGCGCACAGGACTCTGGAGACGCACAGGAGGCTTGGCGCGTGGTGCCGGAACCGGTGGTACCGGCTGGAGACACGCACCACAGGGCTAGTGCGTGGAGGAGGAACAGGGCTCTGGAGACGCACAGGAAGCTTGGTGTGTGGTGTTGGCACTGGTGGTACTGGGCTGGGGCGGGGAGGTGACGCCGGATATACCGGACCGTGCAGGCGTACTGGCTCCCTTGAGCACTGAGCCTGCCCAACCTTACCTGGTTGAATGCTCCCCGTAGCCCGACCAGTGCGGGGAGGTGGAATAACCCGCACTGGGCTGTGTTGGCGAACCGGGGACACCATGCGTAAGGCTGGTGCCATGTATGCCGGCCCGAGGAGACGCACTGGAGACCAGACGCGTTGAGCCGGCTTCATGGCACCTGGCTCAATGCCCAATCTAGCCCTGCCAGTGCGGGGAGGTGGAATAACCCGCACCGGGCTATGCACACGTACAGGAGACACCATGCGCTCTACCGCATAACACGGTGTCTGCCCGTACTCTCGCTTCCCACGGTAAGCACGGAGAGTTGGCGCAGGTCTCCTACCTGACTTCGCCACACTCCGTTGTAGCCCCCCCCCCCCCCAAGAATTTTTTTGGGCTGACTCACAGGCTTCCTATCGCGTCGTCGTGCTGCCTCCATTCGCCGGTATCCCTCCTCACACTGCGCCAGAGAATCCCAGGCGGGCTCCGGCATTCTCCCTGGGTCGATCGCCTCCCACGTAGTGTAGTCCAGATTTTTCTCCCATTGCCATTCCTCCTTGCGCTGCTCCTGCTGCCGCTTATCACGCTGCTTGGTCCCGTTATGGTGGGTAATTCTGTCACGATCGTCTTCTGGTGAATGAGTGGACCAAGGCGCAGCGTGATATAAATACATCCTCTTTTAATATAACGAAGACGAAAACTGAAGAACACTGACAAACTAATGCAAAAACAACAAACGACCGTGAAGCTACAAAACGAAAGTGCACACACAAGCTACTAACGTTTAGACATAGACAATTACCCACGAAATACCCAATGAATATGGCTGCCTAAATATAGCTCTCAATCAGAGACAAATGAACCACAGCTGCCTCTAATTGAGAACCAATCTAGGCAGCCATAGACATACAAACACCTATACAAGACACTGCCCCATTAAACATACAAAACCCCTAGACAATACAAAAAACACATACATTCCCCATGTCACACCCTGACCTAACTAAAATAATAAAGAAAACAAAGATAACTAAGGCCAGGGCGTAACAGGAAAATACTAAATAAAATAAAAATGTATTAGTCACATGCGCCGAATAAAACAGGTGTAGACCTTACAGTGAAAAGGTTTATGTATTTATTTTATTTAACCTTTATTTAACTAGGCAAGTCAGTTAAGAACAAATTCTTATTTACAATGACAGCCTACCAAAAGGCAAAAGGCCTCCTGCGAGGACGGGGCCTGGGATAAAACATTTTTTTTAAATAATGCAATATAAACTTAGGACAAAACACACATCACAACAAGAGAGACACAACACTACATAAAGAGAGACCTAAGGCAACAACATAACAAGGCAGAAAAACATGACAACACAGCATGGTAGCAACGCAACATGACAACCACAACATATGCTTATTTACAAGCCCTTACCAACACCACAGTTTTAAGAAAAATACGTGTTAAGTAAAAAAGTATAGGTCAAAAACACAAGAATAAAAGTAACAAGTAATTAAAGAGCAGCTGTTAAATAACATTAGCGAGGCTATATACCAGTTAGTTGAGGTAATATGTACATGTAGGTACAGTTAAAGTGACTATGCATAGATAAACAGAGAGTAGCAGCAGCGTAAAATAGGGGGGGGACAATGCTGTTCAGGAGTCTTATGGCTTGAGGTTAGAAGCTATTAAGAAGTCTTTTGGACCTAGACTTGGCGCTCCGGTACCGCTTGCTGTGCGGTAACAGAGAGAACAGTCTATGACTAGGGTGGCTGGGGTCTTTGACAATTTTAGGGCCGTCCTCTGACACCACCTAGTATAGAGGTCCTGGATGGCAGGAAGCTTGGCCCCAGTGATGTACTGGGCTGGACGCACTACCCTTTGTAGTGCCTTGCGGTCGGAGGCTGAGCAGTTGCCATACCAGGCAGTGATGCAACCAGTCAGGATGCCTCGATGGTGCAGCTGTATAACTTTTTGAGGATCTGAGGACCCATGCCAACTCTTTTCAGTCTCCTGAGGGGGAATAGGCTTTGTCGTGTGTCTTGGTGTGTTTGGACCATGAACGTGAAGTTCTCAACCTGCTCCACTACAGCTCCGTCGATGAGAATGGGAGCGTGCTCGGTCCTCCTTTTCCTGTAGTCCACAATCATCTCCTTTGTCTTTTTATTTTTATTTATTTTTAATTTTTATCCCATTTCTCCCCAATTTTCGTGGTATCCAATCGCTAGTAATTACTATCTTGTCTCATCGCTACAACTCCCGTACGGGCTCGGGAGAGACGAAGGTCGAAAGCCATGCGTCCTCCGAAGCACAACCCAACCAAGCCGCACTGCTTCTTAACACAGCGCGCCTCCAACCCGGAAGCCAGCCGCAGCAATGTGTCAGAGGAAACACAGTGCACCTGGCCCCCTTGGTTTGCGTGCACTGCGCCCGGCCCGCCACAGGAGTCGCTGGAGCGCGATGAGACAAGGATATCCCTACCGGCCAAACCCTCCCTAACCCGGACGACGCTATGCCAATTGTGCGCCGCCCCACGGACCTCCCGGTCGCGGCCGGCTGCGACAGAGCCTGGGCGCGAACCCAGAGACTCTGGTGGCGCAGTTAGCACTGCAATGCAGTGCCCTAGACCACTGCGCCACCCGGGAGGCCATCTCCTTTGTCTTGATCACATTGAGGGAGAGGTTGTTGTCCTTGCACCACACCGCCAGGTCTCTGACCTACTCCCTATAGGCTGTCTCATCTTTGTAGGTGATCAGGCCCACTACTGTTGTGTCATCAGCAAACGTAATGATGGTGTTGGAGTCATGCCTGGCCATGCAGTCATGAGTGAACAGGGAGTACAAGAGGGGACTGAGAAAGCACTCCTAAGGGGCCCCCGTGTTGAGGATCAGCGTGGCGGATGTGTTGTTACCTACCCTTACCACCTGGGGGTGGCCCGTCAGGAATTTCAGGATCCAGTTGCAGAGGGAGGTGTTTAGTACCAGGGTCCTTAGCTTAGTGATGAGCTTTGAGGGCACGATGGTGTTGAATGCAGAGCTGTAGTCAATTAATAGCATTCTCACATAGGTGTTCCTTTTGTCCAGGTGGGAAAGGACTGTGTGGAGTCCAATAGAGATTGCATCATCTGTGGATCTTTTGGGGCTGTATGCAAATTGAAGTGAGTCTAGGGTTTCTGTGATAATGGTGTTGATGTGAGCCATGGCCAGCCTTTCAAGGCACTTCATGGCTACAGAAGTGAGTGCTACGGGTCGGCAGTCATTTCAGCAGAGAATTGTAAGGGAATTCTGCCCTATGTGCACAAGTGACCACAGGAAACTTCTTTGATCAGAGGTTAATTTGTTTAATAAGGATTGCAACCTGGAGTATACACTTACAGTAATTTGTAAGCTAGACACTCAGCACAAAATATGGTGTTTTCCCTTTTTATCCCCTACTGAGGATCACCCTGCCCAGGATGATGTCCCTTAACTGTAATACCATATAAGCTCATAATTAATAGTTGCTAATGCAAAGATGTCTCTGCTAGGCGGAGTTCAGCTTATTGTTATTTGCAGTTAGTTTCCCAATCCTCCTTCCTCCTATATCTACCATCTGCTAGCAGAAGTAAGACTGGAACATAGTATCAACAGGAACTGAAAGTATAATTACAACACAGACACAGACATCTGACACATCTGACTTTTGTACAGTTGACCTCTTCATGCACTTACAAAGTCTCTACCACTGATTCTTAATCTCAAGCTAAAGCAAAACAGTAATCATTGTTCTTTTGTAATTCCTTTCAGTTCTTGGGCACAGGGACTACGGTGGTCTGCTGAAACATGTTGGTATTACAGACTCAGTCAGGAACAGGTTGGAAATGTCAGTGAAGACACTTGGCAGTTGGTCAGCGCATGCTCGGAGTACACGTCCTGCTTGTTTTGTAGCCTTTGTTTCGTCCCGTTTCAACAGAAGTAAATCTTGGATAGCTTTCACCAGATGATGTACCGTTCGAGAGATCTAGCCAAATGCTGGCTAACGTTAACTATTCTTTTAACCTCAATCCCACTAGACCTGAATCAAACAAGATGTAACCAGCGGCTAAACAATTGTAGACTGATATGTGAGTTTTTGTTAGAGTCAGTATATAGTAATGTAACGATATTGATCTGTCAGTTTCCCCAGCTAATACCCTAATTTTCACACTGACCGCAATATACAGCACGACAGGCTTCACTGTCATTGTGCACAGTACACAAAACTATGTTAATCTTGTCTTAGCAGGATCAGATGGTGACCAGTGGTGGAAAGTACCCAACCGTCATACTTGAGTAAAAGTAAAGATATCTTAATAGAAAATGACTCAAGTACCAGTAAAATTCTACTTAAGTAAAAGTCTAAAAGTATTTGGTTTAAAATATACTTAAGTATCAAAAGTAAAAGTATAAATAATTTCAAATTCCTTATATTAAGCAAACCAGATGGCACCATTTTCTTGTTTTTTTAATTTACGGAAAGCCAGGGGCACACTCCAACACTGAGACATAATTTACAAACAAGCATTTGTGTTTACTGAGTCTGCCAGATCAGAGGTAGTAGGGATGACCAGAGATGTTCGGTTGATAAGTGCGTGAATTTGAGTATATTCCTGTCCTGCTAAGCATACAAAATGTAACAAGTCCTTTTGGGTGCCAAGAAAAATATATGGAGTAAAAAGTACTATATTTTCTTAAGGAATGTAGTGAAGTAAAAGCAAAAGTAGTTAAAAATATAAATTGTAAAGTCAACTACAGATACCTAAAAAAAACGACTTAAGTAGTACTTTCATGTATTTTTACTTAAGTACTTTACACCACTGATGGTGACAGGTGTCCCAGCAGGGTCAGACAGCCAGGGAAGACCAGTCTACAGAGCCCAGGTGAATTTATCACTTGTCACAATATATAGATACAAAGTTTCTTCTTGATGATGTTTGGTATGGTTACATAAGACAAAATGTTATGTAACCATGGTTGGTCAGATGGATGGGTTGATGTATAACACAAACATCTAGTTACTTAGCATTTTAGCTAATTAGCAACTTTGCAACTACTTATTATTTTTATCAACTTTGCAATTACTTAGCATGTTAGCTAACCCTTCCGCTAACCTTAAAGACACTATAACATTTTCTAGCATGAGAGCTACTTTCAAACAATGAAATATGTCTCGAACTACAGATTTCTTTCTAGCTTTCAAATAGGAAATGTTTTATATTATCCTTCCCCCTTTTCCTTAGTGAACAAGAGAAAGTTGTGCACTATGTTTTCTGTCAATATACCTGGTAAAATAATTAATAAACAACTCTAGGGGGGGGCTATAAAATCAGTGATTTTACCACCAAAATTCTGTTTTATATTTTCACCCCAGTTGTATTTTTCCTGGTTTTAGATTACAATTGTACATAGAGAAACAATAACATTGGATGTCATGTTCTGAGTCCGTGTCAACGCTTAAATCCTATTGCGCATCTGGCCCTTTAATTGCACATCTAGCAAGTGAGGAATGTGCAGTCTAATGTGCCAGTCTAGTGATGGTTCTGTTCTGCTGCTTTTCCTGCTAATTTCATGGCAAAGTTTGCAATAACAAATAATCGATACAAATGATATACTTCCTCATTTTATAATTCTGCCAGGTAAGCCTACTTTGCAATTAACATTTAATTGAGAAGGTTTTGGGAAAATATTTCTGTCAACACACAAGATGGTTATTACATCAACTGGCTACACACGGAGTGAGAAACGCGCGCCACACAGACAGACAGGGGAGATATTGCTGGAAATTAATGTTCAGATATTGTGTTAGGTTTTGCTTTTTAAGCCGATAGTGGCTAACCAGGGATAGGGTAATGTCAATGTTGTGTTGATTACATAGTAGCTGGGAGCTTGCGGGTTCTGATACTTGTGAGATTTGTTTAACACAGTTTGTGGTGCATAACGTGAAAATTGCATGTACTTCGAGAATTGTTTGGCGAGCTACAGTACTGTAGTGTACCAGTTGGCTGTAGTGTACTTGTACAGATATTGCAATGTTTTGACCAATTGGTAGGCTATATTTTATAGGTCACATTAAGAAGATAACAATCCATCATTAGTTTTTTTCTGTGTTCAACCAATGTGGTAGAACAGAAGGAGTGAGTACAACTAAAGTATGACGTTTGAGCGTTTTTGTTCTGTAAAACAATCCAGAGAGAAAATGTTGCTGTTTTAAAGCTCATTTCCTCCAATTCTACACATATTGCCATGGGGAAGAAAGAAAATGTCGTTTTTTAGCAAACTACATGCTGTTTTACACATTTCGCAATGAGGCTCAGAGAATTTTGCATTTTTAAGCTTATTTCCTGCAATTCTGACTCATAGCCCTTCTAGACGTATATTTAGAACAACAAAAAGTAAACAAAAATGCCCACAGTCATCAAGCTAAGTAAGAGATCATTATTAAATATGTTTAACCCAATCAGTCCCACCGTAACGCCGGCGCATTTTTTAAAACTTCTAACACATTGTGAACATTGTGTGTTTGAGCTACAGATTTCTGGGTTGAACCATTAGATTTGTCTATTTCTTCCGTAGATACCAACCATTAGTCTGTGTGATTAACGGAGGCTGAGCTAGAGCGGGATTTGTGAAACAAGGGCGGATCCCAAATGGGGACTATCATGTCAAATACTGTCCCCGTGTCACAATGGGATCCGAGAAGCTATTAGCGTCCGTTTCTTATATTAACAGTGTGATAACCTAATGCGTTGAGTTTATTACAAAAACATCCGTAGAGTCCAAATGGTTTGAGCTATAAAATATTAAAAGATATATATGATAAATATGAGACTCTTATAAACATGTTTTGCTCTGACACGCACAAGCTATACAAGTCATAGTGATGGGTCGTTCGTGAACGAGTCGGCTCCTGCTCTTGTAGGTGAACGTTGGGAGCCGGCTCGCATATCAAAAGAGCCGAATCTATTTAGAAAAAATATAAAAGCAATTAATAAATGAATCATCAAACGATTTAAATGAATATAATTAACTCGTTCAAAAAACGGAAAAAGAAATAAAATAATATAGGCCTAAATGCTCAAGCGCACACATTCGTTCTGACTGTCTGCTCAGACTAACGGCCTCACCTGTTGTTCCTGTCAATCAGACACACAGTGTCAACCAAAGATGCGCGAGGGAGGGCCGACCAACTCACTCACAGTCACACACTTAGCAGCCAGGGAGAGAGAGGAAGGACAGCTGTGAAACTACAGCTGGAAAATGAGTCAGAAGCACAGTAGCATTTGGATGCATTTTAATAACGTAGACAATGTTAGAGCACAGTGTAGAATTTGCCAAAACAAAATCTCATATAAAGCCGGTTCCATGCACAACCTACACCGGCATAATATGCCAACTGTCCACAGGTGTTTATATACAGTCGTGTCCAAAAGTTTTGAGAATGACACATATATTAATTTTCACAAAGTCTGCTGCCTCAGTTTGTATGATGGCAATTTGCATATACTCTAGAATGTTATGAAGAGTGATCAGATGAATTGCAATTAATTGCAAAGTCCCTCTTTGCCATGCAAATTAACTGAATCCCCAAAAAACATTTCCACTGCATTTCAGCCCTGCCACAAAAGGACCAGCTGACATCATGTCAATGATTCTCTTGTTAACACAGGTGTGAGTGTTGACGAGGACAAGGCTGGAGATCACTCTGTCATGCTGATTGAGTTCGAATAACAGACTGGAAGCGTCAAAAGGAGGGTGGTGCTTGGAATCATTGTTCTTCCTCTGTCAACCATGCTTACCTGCAGAAACATGTGCCGTCATCATTGCTTTGCACAAAAAGGGCTTCACAGTCAAGGATATTGCTGCCAGTAAGATTGCACCTAAATCAACCATTTATCGGATCATCAAGAACTTCAAGGAGAGCGGTTCAATTGTTGTGAAGAAGGCTTCAGGGCGCCCAAGAAAGTCCAGCAAGCGCCAGGACCATCTCCTAAAGTTGATTCAGCTGCAGGATCGGGGCACCACCAGTACAGAGCTTGCTCAGGAATGGCAGCAGGCAAGTGTGAGTGCATCTGCACGTACAGTGAGGCGAAGACTTTTGGAGGATGGCCTGGTGTGAAGAAGGGCAGCAAAGAAGCCACTTCTCTCCAGGAAAAACATCAGGGACAAACTGATATTCTGCAAAAGATACAGGGATTGGACTGCTGAGGAGTGGGGTAAAGTCATTTTCTCTGATGAATCCACTTTCCTATTGTTTGGGACATCCGGAAAAAGGCTTGTCCGGAGAAGACAAGGTGAGCGCTACCATCAGTCATGTGTCATGCCAACAGTAAAGCATCCTGAGACCATTCATGTGTGGGGGTGCTTCTTAGCCAAGGGAGTGGGCTCACTCACAATTTTGCCTAAGAACACAGCCATGAATAAAGAATGGTACCAACACATCCTCCGAGAGCAACCATCCAGGAATAGTTTGGTGACGAACAATGCCTTTTCCAGCATGATGGAGCACCTTGCCATAAAGGCAAAAGTGATAACTAAGTGGCTTGGGGAACAAAACATTGATATTTTGGGTCCATGGCCAGGGAACTTGTGGTCAATCCTCAAGAGGCGGTGGACAAACAAAAACCCACAAACTCCAAGCATTGATTATGCAAGAATGGGCTGCCATCAGTAAGGATGTGGCCCAGAAGTTAATTGACAGCATGCCAGGGCGGATTGCAGAGGTCTTGAAAAATAAAATCAAATGTATTTATAAAGCCCTTCTTACATCAGCTGATATATCAAAGTGCTGTACAGAAACCCAGCCTAAAACCCCAAACAGCAAAAAATGCAGGTGTAAAAGCAAATATTGAGTCTTTGCATCAATTTCATGTAATTGTCAATAAAAGCCTTTTCCACTTATGAAATGCTTGTAATTATACTTCAGTATTCCATAGTAACATCTGACAAAAAATATCTAAAGACACTGAAGCAGCAAACTTTGTGGAAATGTATATTTGTGTCATTCTCAAAACTTTTGGCCACGACTGTACATTATAAAGTTATACTTTAAATGCAAATGATTAATCGTATTCTTTTTCATAACAAACCAATGCATGTTTAAATACATTGTGGTTAAGGTAGAGTATGATTTTATTTAATAATTTAATTAGAATTGTTTTAACACCAATCATAATCAAACTATCGCAAAATATTTGACTTGAAAAAATACAACAACAAAAAATTTAAAGAGCCGTTTGGGAGCCAAAAGACCCGTCTATTTTTGGTGAGCTGAGCCAAACAAGTTGCTCACTGAAAAGAGCTGGAATGCCCATCACTAATACAAGAGTGGTTAGAAGAAGGTAAGGGGTTCTTCTACATAGAAGATAATAGGAAATATTATTGTTCTACTTGTAGCCCCGGGTTGCCCTGGGAAAAAAATGGTAAAATACTTAATTGTGAGGCTAAATACAAGGGATGGACATGCAGATAAATGAGTCAGATAAATGAAAAGTCAATTTTTGCAGGGGTCTCTGGAGTGATAGGGTTAAGTGATTGATAAGGTAATTCAATAAGCTGTGTAGATACAGTGCCTTTAGAAAGTATTCAGACCCATTGACTTTTTCCACATTTTGTTATGTTACAGCCTTTTTCATAAATCGATTAAAACAATTATAATCCTCAGCAATCTACACACAATACCCCATAATGACAAAGTGAAAATAGGTTTTTAGAAATGTTGCACATTTATTAAAGATTAAAAACAGAAATTCCACAATCCTGTCTCGGAGCTCTACGGAAAATTCCTTCGACCTCATGGCTTTGTTTTTCCCCTCCCCTAACCCGGACTACGTTGGGCCAATTGTGTGCTGCCCTATGGGACCTCAGTCACGGCCGGCTGTGACACAGCCTGGGATCAAACCCCAGACTCTAGTGACGTCTCGACACTGTGATGCAGTGCCTTAGACCACTGCGCCACTCAGGAGTCAATCTTGAGCAATCCGGATTGATTTATAGCTCTTTAACTAATTTGTCTTATTTAATTTAACAGTAATTTCTTGTTTCATTTACTATTCATAGGGTAGTGTCATGGACGACTATGTGAAAAGGAAGTTACAAGAATGGGTACTCAGTGAGTACATTGACAACTTTAAAGGTAAGGTAATTGGATATCACATAATAAATATAGGCTTCAAAATATGCACTTCAAATAAAGCGGGACCCACATAATAAATACCCTCTTCTAATACATAGCCAATCAAAACATGATAAACACACAACTGTTTAATAGTTCTGGCCATGTAAGCCTACTCACCATTCCAAACTAGGTAACTGCATTCCAAGTGCACCCCTGTCTGCCCTAATTAGACTGCAGACCCCTATTTTATTATGATTCCATTTTATAATTGTACTTTTAGGTCAACAAATTTCAGAAACCAATTTCAAGCTCCTACTTGGTGAAGAAAAAGCACAGGAGGCCTTGATTCCACCTTGGGGACCAAGGCTTATATTCAAAAAGAAACTTGAAGAATTATGTAACAACCAGGTATGTAACAAGCTATTTTATAGATTTAAGATGGCATAAGATGGCTTTGTTGAGCCTATAGGACCAAGTATTTTAAGGGATATGAATTCGTTATTTAAGTAATTTTTGTAATTTCTGTTAAGTTAAATTTGTGCAAACTACAAGGGTTAATGCAAGATTTTGGTAATTAAGCCCCAAGTTTTGTGAAACATTTCTAAGTAACATTAGTGCAATGACTGGAAGTCTACCGGAAAATGCTATCTTTAACAATTCACAAATACAGTAGCATACACATCTCAAACTAAAGATTTCTATGACAAAACTATTTGGAGGTATTTTAATTAACCTGTTGATGATTATATTTGGTTGTTTTTCAGATTGAGCCCTCAACCAGCAAGATGCTATCTCCCTGTGCTACCTTTACTCCAGGTACAAAAGCTATTGAGCACATATATTGTGAATATATGTGTTTGTTTATCATTGTTTTGTATTATTATTAAATATATATATAATTGTGCCTTGTGTGTGATATAGCCCTTTACAAATTAAATAAATTTATATTATTATTGTTATTAATATTATTACTATTATTATCATTATTATATTGCTTAATATGATTAACTATTACAAATATAAAACATATTTGAATTAGATAAAATTGTAAAATCCTATTTCCCATGTAAATTAGCCTTCGAGTGATCAAAACATTACCCCTAATATATTTTCCCAATTAGAATGCTCAGAATTGGAGTGTACCCTTTCTCTCGTCTTTAACCATTAGTAAGGCTGTTGGACAGACTGCATGGGCAGGGGGATAATATTCATAAACTCTCCTAGGTTGTGATTGACAATAAGATGCTGTGATGTTGCATCTTGCCCCAATAAGCCAATAGTTAGCTGGCTGAACTCAGATTTTTGACACAGAGGAGGAAGCCAGTCATTTTCTAATCTAACTTTATTAATGTACAAGCAACAGTCATTTTTCATATTTTGATCACCCCTTGAACTGTTTCATCTAAACATCATCCAATTTGATGTAAAACAATGGTTTTGACTGTTGAGGACCTTAAATGCATGCCAATACTGAATAATACCAATATTATTGGCATAGCAACTACTGCACACACATACTGTACACACACACAATATTTAATCCATGTCAATATTGATGAACTGCTGATTTTCAGGCAAAAGGAACACTGATGAGGCTAATCCACCAATAACCAAACGGCTGTGTGGCACTTCATTGGGAAGAGCAGGTAGGAGGCTAATAATTATTTGCATATTAAATGTTGAAGTACCACACCATTTTTAGGTATTGTCTTACATTCTAAGCTTCAAGAGTACCTTTTTCCAGTGTGGTATTTCTCCTACTTTTAGAGTAATCTATTTTTGGTTCCATTAGAAGGTTTGTAATGTGTGTTTACTCTGCCTGGAATAGATGGCTTGACAAAGGAAAAACAGATCATGAAACGGGTCAAAGGCAAACTCCAAAGCAAACCTGCCGATCAGCAAAGTTCATTGAAGTTCAAAGAATTCCTTAGGCAAGTATTTCTAGTGGGGAGCAGTGAATTGCATGTAGAGATACAGTATATTACCTAAATCACTTCAATTATTTAAATTGAGGAGAGCAATAACATTTTCTTTCACTTCTAACAGCCATAAAATCAAAGTGTTGGAGACTGACAAAAAAGAGGTAGTGGGTGTATTTGGGAAGACTGGGGCTGGCAAAAGCTCTTTGATTAACAGCATCTTGGATAAGGTCAATTTACTGCCCTCTGGAGACGTCAGTGCATGCACCTCAGTCATGATTCAGGTGGAGGCTAACATGACCAGGGACGGAAAATACACTGCAGAGATTGAGTTCATTACGCCCGAGGTAATAATCTGTGTTTCATATGCCTTTATTTAAAGGTTGAGTACATCATTTTAGAAGCTTGCAGGATGCATTGCCTACCAACAACAGCTGCAAATCCCCCAAAACGTTTTGAAGTTTACTTTCCTTGCTTTGTCTAACTACATTATCTTGAATCTAGCAAATCATTTTTGTGGTGTGGTATTTATGTATTTATTTTTTCATAGCACAAACATTTGCTAGCAAGTTCCTCACATAGGCTTTAACCATAGGGGGAGCAGGAGGGGAGGCAACATTGGCACAGCGGGACAAATTCCCATGATTCTATGCTAGATTCCGACCAAACAATTAGTATGACAGCTAAAATGGCTTGTATGACAGCTAAAAAAAAACATTTTCTACATTATGTCATTCCCTAATTATAAACTATTTACATATAATAGGAATTTGGGTACATTTGTAGACAGAATATCCTATTTACACGACTTTAAATCTCTTAATGGACACCTTGAATGTTTTATGCAGGTCCGGCCTTAGCTTTTTGGGGGACATAAGCAAGATTTGGTTGGGGGCAAAACATTTGAATGACCCCCCACCCCTGCAGAGAAAAACATCAGTATTTTATTTTACCATAGCTGCTGGTTGTAAAATTGATCAAAATAGGACCTTCTTTTACATGGGTGGATTGTTTGCCCCTCACTAGACATCAAGAATGGGACTTATTTGGGATTTGGGGGAAAATGCTTTCCAATCTGTACTAACAACGTCCCCTGCTCTGCCAAAGCGTCTTCAAATAGTTTTGCCCTCGAAGCAAATTGTGCATCTTCCTCCACAAACAAGACACTCTTCAATCATTTCTGTTGGTGTTGTTTGATGTAGTTGTCCAAATAACCAGTGATGCCAAACCACCATACCTAAAGATTTTCTCTCCCCTATCTCACCTGAGCTTGATATGATGACATACATTGCATTAATGTAACAGTCAGTCAAGAGAGACTATACTGCCCCTCAATATCCTTACTTGGCTCTGATGTTGAGTCTATTCTCCCTCTCCAAAGAAATTACTATTTTTGTTTCATTTTACTATTTTATTTGAAAACAATTACACAAAAATGATTTGATATGGATAATGATTTGATATCAAGATTTCTATCCTGGGTCTTTAAGCATGCCATTTTATAGTTTAAACATAATGTTCAAAGTGTTTTTGTTTTTCTCCCAATGAATTGCCTGTGTACTTTAGATTTTCTAGACATGAAGGGACATATTCACGTCTTAGATATAGCTTTTGTGAAGAAAGCATTTTTTCATGTATTTTACTTATATTCACTAGGAATGGGAAGAGGAGCTTCAGTCCATCTTAGCAGAGAGAAAATCAGAAGAGGGAAATGATGACGAGAAGGAGGACAGTGGTGGCGACACAGATGAATATGATGATGCTGATAAGATCTATGCATTGTACAGAGAAGATGGAAATGAGGCATCTGTGAACAATCTGATGGACAGCAGGCACTTTAAATCAATTCCAGAGTTTCTCCTAGGAAAAAAGAAAGAATTTAAAACATCTCAGGTAGGCATATTAGATTGTAATTATATAAAACCATACATCTTCGCAAGGAAGATAACACAAAATGCCTTCAAAGTAATTTTCACAGGTACCAGCTTGTGACCAGTCTTCGCTAAAGGACTTGTTGCACTTCCCTGCGCTGTAAAATTAGGCTTAGCACACATTTTCGTTAGCATATCGCTGGTACAAGAAAATTAGTATACTCTGGGGTCTGAAATTATTGACACCCTTGATAAAGATGAGCAAAAATGACTATAAAATAAATAATTCAAATACTGAGATATATTGTATGCTCAAACAAATTGGGAAATTATATTATTTTATACTAATACAATTGCTCAGAGAAATGTTTTTTCTCAAATTGTTTTATGAATTGGAGAACACATTGGGTGGGTTCATAGACCAATCCTTTCAAATCCTTGATATTCTTTGTCTGCGAAGTACGGTTGAAGTCGGAAGTTTACATACACCTTAGCCAAATACATTTTAACTCAGTTTTTAACAATTCCTGACATTTAATCGTAGTAAAAATTCCTGTCTTAGGTCAGATAGGATCACCACTTTATTTTAAGAATGTGACATGTCAGAATAATAGTAGAGAGAATTATCTATTTCAGCTTTTATTTCTTTCATCACATTCCCAGTGGGTCAGAAGTTTACATACACTCAATTAGTATTTGGTAGCATTGCCTTTAAATAGTTTAACTTGGGTCAAACATTTCGGGTAGCCTTCCACAAGCTTCCCACAATAAGTTGGGTGAATTTTGGCCCATTCCTCCTGACAGAGCTGGTGTAACTGAGTCAGGTTTGTAGGCCTCCTTGCTCGCACACGCTTTTTCAGTTCTGCCCACAAATGTTCTATAGGATTGAGGTCAGGGCTTTGTGATGGCCACTTCAATACCTTGACTTTGTTGTCTTAAGCCATTTTGCCACAACTTTGGAAGTATGCTTGGGGTCATTGTCCATTTGGAAGATCCATTTGCTTTAACTTCCTGACTTATGTCTTGAGATGTTGCTTCAATATATCCACATAATTTTCCTACCTCATGGTGCCATCTATTTTGTGAAGGGCACCAGTCCCTCCTGCAGCAAAGCACCTCCACAACATGATGCTGCCACCTCCGTGCTTCACGGTTGGGATGGTGTTCTTCGGCTTGCAAGCGTCTCCCTTTTTCCTCCAAACATAAAGATGATCATTATGGCCAAACAGTTCTATTTTTGTTAAATCAGACCAGCGGTTTTAGAGCAGTGGCTTCATCCTTGCTGAGCGGTCTTTCAGGTTATGTCGATATAGGACTCGTTTTACTGTGGACATAGATACTTTTGTACCTATTTCCTCCAGCATCTTCACAAGGTCCTTTGCTGTTCTGGGATTGATTTACACTTTTCGCACCAAAGTACGTTCATCTCTAGGAGACAGAACGCGTCTCCTTCCTGAGCGGTATGATGGCTGCGTGGTCCCATGGTGTTTATACTTGTGTACTATTGTTTGTACAGATGAACGTGATACCTTTTTTATTTCACCTTTATTTAACCAGGTAGGCTAGTTGAGAACAAGTTCTCATTTGCAACTGCGACCTGGCCAAGATAAAGCATAGCAATTCGACACATACAACAACACAGTTACACATGGAAAAAACAAAACACACAGTCAATAATACAGAAGAAAAAAAGAAAAGAAAAAGTCTATATACAGTGAGTGCAAATGGGGTAAGATAAGGGAGTTAAGGCAATAAATAGGCCATGGTGGCGAAGTAATTACAATATGGCAATTAAACACTGGAATGATAGATGTGCAGAAGATGAATGTGCAAGTAGAGATACTGGGGTGCAAAGGAGCAAGATAAATAAATAAATACAGTATGGGGATGAGGTAGATAGATGGGCTGTTTACAGATGGGCTATGTACAGGTGCAGTGATCTGTGAGCTGCTCTGACAGCTGGTGCTTAAAGCTAGTGAGGGAGATATGAGTCTCCAGCTTCAGTGATTTTTGCAGTTCATTCCAGTCATTGGCAGCAGAGAACGGCGACCAAAGGAGGAAAGGCGACCAAAGGAGGAAAGGAAAGGCGACCAAAGGAGGAATTGGCTTTGGGGGTGACCAGTGAGATATACCTGCTGGAGCGCGTGCTACGAGTGGTGCTGCTATGGTGACCAGTGAGCTGAGATAAGGCGGGGCTTCACCTAGCAGAGACTTGTACATAACCTGTAGCCAGTGGGTTTGGCGACGAGTATGAAGCGAGGGCCAACCAACGAGAGCGTACAGGTCACAGTGGTGGGTAGTATATGGGGCTTTGGTGACAAAACGGATGGCACTGTGATAGACTGCATCCAATTTGTTGAGTAGAGTGTTGGAGACTATTTTATAGATGATATCGCCGAAGTCGAGGATCGGTAGGATGGTCAGTTTTACGAGGGTATGTTTGGCAGCATGAGTGAAGGATGCTTTGTTGCGATATAGGAAGCCGATTGTAGATTTCATTTTGGATTGGATATGCTTAATGTGAGTCTGGATGGAGAGTTTACAGTCTAACATTTACATTTACATTTAAGTCATTTAGCAGACGCTCTTATCCAGAGCGACTTACAAGTACATACATTCATACTTTTTTTGTACTGCTTTTTTTGTACTGCTAATAGTTGTTACATTCGACAGAATAGAGTATTGTGTGTGTGTTCTACTGAGGATGTGCCTCAATGAGATAGCACTGACAGAGGAGATTTATGATGTCTTTGGGTGATAAAACCTAAAGAGCATTCCAGATAACATGAGGTAATGGTCCTGTGCTATGAAGTACCAGGAATGAGATTAGAACCTCATCTTGGGGACCAAACTGAACGATAATTTATAGCGAATGCTATCTGGCTATGGGATACTCCTCTCTCTCAAGTAAAAGTCTTTCTTTGTGAACAGTTCCTGAGATCTGTGGTTCGTCATGTAAGTTGAGAGGGGTGTATCTTGGCTATAAAAGATCTTTGTACTTTACTGTAGTCGCTTCTCAACAGGCCATTAGAGATAGCGCATCGTTGAAAATCAAAGGGCTATTGCAAAGCTCTTATTAAAAAATATGTAATTTAAGTAGAACTCTGACTGGTGTGTAGTTTGTAACTCTCCTCATTTGGTAAAGCAAATGAGTACTACAGGATGCAAATTTCTGTTTGAAAAAGCTAGCCTTAGCTTTCCTAACTGCCTGTGTATATTTGTTCCTAACTTCTCTGAAAAGTTGCATATCACGGGGGCTATTCAATGCTAATGCAGAACGCCATAGGATGTTTTGGTGCTGGTCAAGGGCAGACAGGTCTGGAGTGAACCATGGACTATATCTATTCCTAGTTCTAAATTTTTTGAATGGGGCATGCTTATTTAAGATGGTGAGGAAGGCACTTTTCAAGAATAACCAGGCATCCTCTACTGACGGGATGAACCAGACAAATACCTTCAGGCATTTGGGTATTGCTTCCAGGGATGAATCAGACTTGTGGAGGTTTCCAGTTTTTTTCTGAGGCCTTGGCTGATTTCTTTTGATTTTCCCATGATGTCAATCCAGGAGACACTGAGTTTGAAGGTAGGCCTTGAAATACATCCACAGGTAAGACTCAAACGATGTCAATTAGCCTATCAGAAGCTTCTAAAGCCATGACATCATTTCTGGAATTTTCCATGCTGTTTAAAGGCACAGTCAACTTAGTGTATGTAAACTTCTGACCAACTGGAATTGTGATACAGTGAATTATAAGTGAAATAATCTGTCTGTAAACAATTGTTGGAAAAATTACTTGTGTCATGCACAAAGTAGATGTCCTAACCAACTTGCCAAAACTATAGTTTGTTAACAAGACATTTGTGGAGTGGTTGAAAAATGTGTTTTAATGACTCCAACCTAAGTGTATGTTAACTTCCGACTTCAACTGTATGTTGATTTTGTGCTTGGGGATATTGTTTTGCTGAAAGATCCATTTGCGGCCAAGTTTCAGCCTCCTGGCAGAGGAAACCAGGTTTTTGCTTAAAATGTCCTGGTACTGGGTAAAGTTCATGTTGACCTTAACAAGGGCCCCAGGACCAGTGGAGGTCAGGGTTGGGCTCAATTCAGAATTTAATTGAGAATGCCTCAAACTGTAAATTCCAATTTTATTCTTGAATTTGTATTGAAGTAGTAATTAGTTAAGATTTAAAAGGATACAGAATTGCAAATAGAATTTGAACTAAAGGAAATAGAATTTAATTCAGTGAAATTCAATTAAATTCAAATACATATTCTATGCATGGTATTCTATGTTATATTAGGTGTAGTCTATACAAATATATAGTGCATTTGCAAAGTATTCAGACCCCTTGATTTGTTTTACATTGTGTTATGTTACAGCCTTATTCTAAAATGGATGAAATAGTTTTTTCCCCTCGTCAATCTACACACAATACCCCATAATCACAAAGCAAAAACAGGGTTTTAGACATTTTTGCAAATTGAATAAAAAAAAACTTAAATATCACATTTAGATAAGTATTCAGACCCTTTGCTCAGTACTTTGTTTAAGCACCTTTGGTAGCGATTACAGCCTCAAGTCTTCTTGGGTAGGACGCTACAAGCTTCGCACACCTGTATTTGGGGAGTTTCTCCCATTCTTCTCTGCAGATCTTCTCAAGCTCTGCCAGGTTGGATGGGGAGTGTTGCTGCACAGCTATTTTCAGGTCTCTCCGGAGATGTTAGATCGGGTTCAAGTCCGGGCTCTGGCTGGGCCACCCAAGGACATTCAGAGACTTGTCCCGAAGCCACTCCTGCGTTGTTTTGGCTGTGTGCTTAGGGTCGTTGTCCTGTTGGAAGGTGAACCTTTGCCCCCAGTCTGAGGTCCTGAGCGTTCTGGAGCAGGTTTTCCCCAAGGATCGCTCTGTACTTTGGTCCTTTCATCCACCCCTCAATCCTGATTAGTCTCCCAGTCCCTGCCGCTGAAAAACATCCCCACAACATGATTCTGCCACCACCATGCTGCACCGTAGGGATGGTGCCTGGCTTCTTCCAGACGTGACACTTGGCATTCAGGCCAAAGAATTCAATCTTGGTTTCATCAGACCAAAGAATCATGTTTCTCATGGTCTGAGAGACTTTAGGTGCCTTTTGGCAAACTCCAAGCTGGCTGTCATGTGCCTTTTACTGAGGAGGGACTTCCGTCTGGCCACTCTACCATCAAGGCCTGATTGGTGGAGTGCAGCAGAGATGGTTGTCCTTCTGGACGGTTCTCCCATCTCCACAGAGGAACTCTGGAGCTCTGTCAGAGTGGCCATCAGGTTCTTGGTCATCTTCCATTTTTGGTACCCTTCCCCAGATCTGTGCCTCGACACAATCTAGTCTCGGAGCTCTAAGGACAATTCCTTCAACCTCATGGCTTGTTTTTTGCTCTGACAAGCACTCTCAGCTGTCGGACATTATATAGACAGGTGTGTGCCTTTCCAAAATCATGTCCATTCAATATACCAGAGGTGGCCTCCAATCAAGTTGTAGAAACATCTCAAGGATGATCAATGGAAACAGGATGCACCCGAGCTCAGTTTCCAGTCTCATAGCGAAAGGTCTGAAAACGTATGTAAATAATGTTTTTCAGTTTATGTTTAATACACTTTAGTACACAAATTTCAAAAAATCTGTTTTCGCTTTGTCATTATGGAGTGTTGTGTGTAGATTAATGAAGAAAATAAATATATATATTTTTTAGAATAAGTCTGTAACGTATTTTTTTGTTGTTGAAAAAGTCAAGGGGTCTGAATACTTTCCAAAGGCACTGTATATGCCATGTTTTGCTTTGAAAATAATCCGGAATTTAAAAACATTTTAGGCAGAAGAACTCTCTAGAGAACTTTGGTGCTACTTACGGAGTGACATACTGAGTAACGAACAACAATATTGGCCGCTTGTGAAGTCTGTGACCATCAAGATACCAAATGTCAAAGACCTTCTGGAGCACATTGTGCTGATTGATCTTCCAGGCAATGGAGACTGCAACAAGAGTAGAGATGAGATGTGGAAATCGGTAATTATAAGAATGTATTATCATCTCATACACTGCATTTAAAACTACAAACAAACTCATTTACCTAACCCTGCAATTTACATATACACTTGTAGTTGAGATGCAAAAAAAATGTAATACTTCTTCAGGTTGTTGGAAGATGCACCACTGTGTGGATTGTGAGTGAAATTAATCGACCAGTGTCAGAGAAGGAAGCTTGGGAGATCTTAGACAGAAGCGTCAGCTACTTGGGACACGGTGGACAATGTCGAAGCATCAGTTTCATCTGCACAAAAACAGACAACATCGGTGTGGATTATGACATGTAATATTAAGATCACTTTTGTTAACATTACACCAACTATCATTTTTACAGCTTGAATAAATGTTGACTCAGAATTCATGTTGACTGACACAAGCATAATCTTATTTTAGGAAAAAAGAACGTGACAGTATATTGAGCAGAAATATGGTTGCCAAGAAAAAGGTGGAAGAGAAATTCAACAAGCAACCAAAAATCAAGGTAAATAACAGAGCCATTATTTCATGCTTTGAAAAAATATCTTTATTTATTTTATTTATGCTCTTACTTTCTATCACCAACCTTTCAGGAACAATTCAACATTGACAAGGACTTTTTCCAAGTGTTTACTGTGAGTTCCAAGGAATTCCGGAAGAACAGGGTTTTACAGCCAGAAGACACAGGTACAGTAGTGTAGGAGGTCTACCTTCTTCCATTAATCTGCTACAGAGGCAACTGCACTAAGACATATCACACTGGGCACAAACTGGTTGAATCAACACTGTTTCAACGTAATTTGTTAACTTATTGTGAACTGTAATCTACGTGTAAAATACATTGGAATTGCAAAAAGGTGAGGGTGAAATTTCAACCACAGGGTTATGTCATCATGTTAACCTATTTTCAACATAGACATAACTTGGATAAAATATGTTGAATTTGTACCTTTGTAACAACATCAGATCTTTAACGTTATATCCACTATTAGAACAAACAACATGCTGGTCAGCACTTCCTACTGGAAAGTTGATCTATCTACAGTACATCTATCCCTTTGTTCTCCCATCCCGGGTTTTAACCAAGCCCAGTTTTGATATTTGTCACTGACTATAATCACTGTGCTTTCAAGAGAATGTTTGTTGAGGGATTTCAACACATTTAAAACTAAATAAGTTAATTGTTGCTATTTTTTCCCCATTTTATGTAAAGTCATTCCAAAGGCTAGATTCAACAGAGCAACTTAGTTCGTAAATTCTAAGCGTCAGATTGTCCGTTTGTAAATTCAGAGCATTTTGCGCTCGGCGCATTCAGAGAGCACATTGGATGCTCTGGCCGAGGAGTAGGGTTGATCCGAGCGTTCTGACCTCACAACGGCGGGTCAAGCACCCAAGCTAACTGGCTAATGTTGGCTAGCTTGCTAGCTACTTCCAGACACAAATGAGAGAAAATCTCACGCTGACCATTTTATTCGCCCTAGCAGAGCTGGTTAGTGTGTTTTCATGTTATTCAGAGCATTGGTGACTGTAACTGTACTGCTGGCAACAATTTAATTAGGTTTTTTTGCTGATGTTTACTGATACCGCCCATATTCAATGGGTGTTGAGCGTTCGTAAATGTATCAGTTATTCTGCTCTCTGGCACACTCAGACGAGAGCGCTCTGAAATGGGAGTAGATAGCCAGAGTGAATTTACGAACGCACCCTTAAATGTAATCATAATTGATCAATGTAATCATATGTCATCAACTATGCTATTTAAGACTATATAGCATTTTCAAATGTTTGTCAACAGCTATTGTTTCAATTTAACCCATGATTAAAACCAATAGACAACATGTAGGCCTATAGTTTTTCAAGCTTTGGTTGATTTCAAATGTAATTTGAGTTTGTCAACAATGGATATGTTGGATTCATGTCTCCAACTTAACCAAAAATTCAAATTAAGGATTTAGCTAGTGGAACAGATGGAAATATTGTAGATCAGTAAATAGCCTATTAATAACTTGTCAACTAGTTAAAGGCCAAGTACAGTCAAAATTGTTTTTTTTTCTTGTTTTTTATATCATATTGTACAACAGCTGAAGAAACGAACACAGTAAAAATCTGGGGAAAATTATTGATTGTACTTCATTTTAATGACATAGATAAAGTAAAGATGTGGTCTATTTAGGGCTGTCAATATTAACACTTACATTTTTTGGACGCAGTTAATCGCATTTACACCCAAAAGTGTTTCTGCACGGACTCTTTGAAGCACAACACAACGAGCTTGTCACGTTCCTGACCTATTTATGTTAGTTTGTTATGTGTGTTAGTTGGTCAGGACGTGAGGTTGGGTGGGCACTCTATGTTTTCTGTTTCTGTGTTGGTTTTGGGTTGCCTGGTATGGCTCTTAATTAGAGGCAGGTGTTTGGCGTTCCTCTAATTAAGAGTCATATTTAGGTAGGCGTTGTCACAGTGTTCGTTGTGGGTGATTGTCTTCCGTGTCTGTGTAATTGTTTGCACCATACGGGACTGTGTACGGTTTGTTCGGTTTGTGTAGTCTAAATGTCCTATTCGTGCGTTCTTCTTGTTTTATGTGAGTTCGTCGTATAGGTTTGTCTACACCGTTTGTTATTTTTGTTAGTTTATTCAAGTTCGTGTTTTTTTCGTTAATAAAATGTCATTTCACTACGCTGCGCCTTGGTTCCCTCAATACTCCTCCTCTTCAGATGAAGAGGAGGAGGACTGCCGTTACAGAATCACCCACCAAATCTCCAGAACCAAGCAGCGGAGTAAACGGAGTAAGGGACAGGAAAAGAAGGAGGAATGGACTTGGGACGATATATTGGACGGGAAAGGTTGCTACACATGGGAGGAGATCCTGGCTGGTAGGGATCGCCTCCCATGGGAACAGCTGGAGGCACTGAGGAGAGCAGAGGCTACCGGAGAGAGGAACCGGAGTTATGAGGGAACGCGTCTGGCACGGAAGCCCAAAAAGCCCGTGAGTAACACCCAAAAATTTCTTGGGGGGGGGCTAAGAGGTAGTGGGCCAAGGGCAGGTAGGAGACCTGCGCCCACTTCCCAGGCTTACCGTGGAGAGCGGGAGTACGGGCAGGCGCCGTGTTACGCAGTAGAGCGCACGGTGTCTCCTGTACGAGTGCATAGCCCAGTGCGGGTTATTCCACCTCCCCGCACTGGTAGGGCTAGATTGGGTATTGAGCCAGGTGTCATGAGGCCGGCTCAACGCGTCTGGTCTCCAGTGCGTCTCCTCGGGCCGGCATACATGGCACCTGCCTTACGCATGGTTTCCCCGGTTCGCCTACATAGCCCGGTGCGGGTTATTCCACCTCCCCGCACTGGTCGGGCAACCGGGAGCATTCAACCAGGTAAGGTTGGGCAGGCTCAATGCTCAAGAGAGCCAGTACGCCTGCACGGTCCGGTATTTCCGGCGCCACCTCCCCGCCCCAGCCTAGTACCTACAGTGCCTACACTACGCACTAGGCTACCAGTGCGTCTCCTGAGCCCTGTTCCTCCTCTACGCACTCTCCCTGTAGTGCGTGTATCCAGTTCGGTGCCTCCAGTTCCGGCACCACGCACTAAGCCTCCTGTGCGTCTCCAGAGCCCTGTACACACTGTTTCTTCTCCCCCTACTAATCCTGATGTGCTTGTCCTCAGCCCGGTGTCACCAGTGCCGGTACCACGCACCAGGTATAGAGTGGGCTTTGAGAGTACAGTGTGCCCTGTCCCTGCTCCCCGCACTAGTATGAAGGTGCGTGTCCTTAGCCCGGTGCCTCCAGTTCCGGCACCACGCACCAGGTCTACAGTGCGCATTATCCGGCCAGAGCCATCCGTCTCCCCAGCGCCATCTGAGCCATCCGTCTCACCAGCGCCATCTGAGCCATCCGTCTCCCCAGCGCCATCTGAGCCATCCGTCTCCCCAGCGCCGTCTGAGCCATCCGTCTGCAATGAGCCTGCAAAGCCGCCCGTCTGCCATGAGCCTGCAAAGCCGCCCGTCTGCCATGAGCCTACAGAGCCGTCCGCCAGACAGGAGCCGCTAGAGCCGCCCGCCAGACAGGAGCCGCTAGAGCCGCCCGCCAGACAGGAGCCGCCAGAGCCGTCCGCCAGACAGGATCCGCCAGAGCCGTCCGTCAGACAGGATCCGCCAGAGCCGCCAACCAGACAGGATCTGCCAGAGCCGCCAACCAGACAGGATCTGCCAGAGCCGCCAACCAGACAGGATCTGCCAGAGCCGCCAACCAGACAGGATCTGCCAGAGCCGCCAACCAGACAGGATCTGCCAGAGCCGCCAGCGAGCCATGAGCTGCCAGAGCCGCCAGCGAGCCATGAGCGTCCAGAGCCGCCAGCGAGCCATGAGCGTCCAGAGCCGCCAGCCAGCCATGAGCGTCCAGAGCCGCCAGCCAGCCATGAGCGTCCAGAGCCGCCAGCCAGCCATGAGCGTCGAGAGCCGTCAGCCAGCCATGAGCGTCGAGAGCCGTCAGCCAGCCATGAGCGTCGAGAGCCGTCAGCCAGCCATGAGCGTCGAGAGCCGTCAGCCAGCCATGAGCGTCGAGAGCCGTCAGCCAGCCATGAGCGTCGAGAGCCGTCAGCCAGCCATGAGCGTCGAGAGCCGTCAGCCTGCCATGAGCGTCCAGATTCGTCAGTCAGCCAGGAGCTGCCCTTCAGCCAGAAATGGCTATATACCCAGAACTGCCCCTCAGTCCAGAGCTGTCTCTCTGTCCGGAGCTGCCTTTCAGTCCGGAGTTGCCCCTCTATTATGATCTCCCTCTCTTTCTTGATCTACCTCTTTATTCTTATCTATCCCTCTGTCTTGATTTATTCCTCTGTCCCGGTGCTGTCCCTGTCATGGATGTTACAAAGAGGATTTTGTGGGATATGGGTGGACATTTTTAGGGGTAGATGGAGGTTGGGATTGACTATGGTGGGGTGGGGACCTCGCCCGGAGCCTGAGCCACCACCGTGGTCAGATGCCCACCCAGACCCTCCCCTAGACTTTGTGCTGGTGCGCCCGGAGTTCGCACCTTATGGGGGGGGTTATGTCACGTTCCTGACCTATTTATGTTAGTTTGTTATGTGTGTTAGTTGGTCAGGACGTGAGGTTGGGTGGGCACTCTATGTTTTCTGTTTCTGTGTTGGTTTTGGGTTGCCTGGTATGGCTCTTAATTAGAGGCAGGTGTTTGGCGTTCCTCTAATTAAGAGTCATATTTAGGTAGGCGTTGTCACAGTGTTCGTTGTGGGTGATTGTCTTCCGTGTCTGTGTAATTGTTTGCACCATACGGGACTGTGTACGGTTTGTTCGGTTTGTGTAGTCTAAATGTCCTATTCGTGCGTTCTTCTTGTTTTATGTGAGTTCGTCGTATAGGTTTGTCTACACCGTTTGTTATTTTTGTTAGTTTATTCAAGTTCGTGTTTTTTTCGTTAATAAAATGTCATTTCACTACGCTGCGCCTTGGTTCCCTCAATACTCCTCCTCTTCAGATGAAGAGGAGGAGGACTGCCGTTACAGAGCTTTGCTGTGCTGTATGCTCTCAGTCTCGGCAGCTAGCAACTGTTGTAGAGCTGCCTGTCTCTCTTGTGGTGCTTAAACATCCACTATGCATGCAGCTTTGAAAAACTATTTTGAAAAACTTGCAGAAAGTTAAACTATAAACACATTCCCTTGCGTTAATTTAGATAACAGCATAAACTTAATGTCCACAGAAGTGGCAAGTGTAACATTGCTTGTCCAAATATTTATGTATTCTTAATTCCATTCCTTTACTTTAGATTTGTGTGTATTGGGTATATGTTGTGAAATTGTTAGATATTACTTGTTACATATTGCTGCACTGTCGGAAGTAAACTCAGCAAAAAAAGAAACGTCCCTTTTTTAGGATCCTGTCTTTCAAATATAATTCAGAAAAATCCAAATAACTTCACAGATCTTCATTGTAAAGGGTTTAAACACTTCCCATGCTTGTTCAATTGTGGGAATCATGAATTCCCACAATGATTTTCATCAGAAGCTACTGTTTTTGTTATAGTTCTCAGGTCAAAAGATTTAAGCAAATTATCCCAATTCAAGTAGTAGCAGCTTGTGAGTACATGTTGAGTATCATGGATAAGTAGCCTAGTCTAGATCTAATAGCTATATGATATTTTACATGAACTCAGACATGAACTCAGACATGGCTGATCTGTTGTTATTTCATTGTCTTAGTATATAGTTTATTTGGGGTTTCTACCTACAACCCAATGTGATGTTGGGGCGGCAGGTAGCCTAGTGGTTAGAGCATTGGACTTGTAACCGGAAGGTTGCTTGATTGAATCCCCGAGCTGACAAGGTAAAAATCTGTCGTTCTGCCCCTGAACAAGGCAGTTAACCCTTAAATTTGAAATAACTTAATGTGCGCCTACCTGAAAGAAAAGGGTTCTACCTGGAACTAAAAAGGGTTCTCCAATGGGGACAACCGAATAACCCCTTTGGGTTCTAGATAGCACAGTTTAGGTACCCTTCAATACAAAACATGTTTAGCCAAGAGTGTTCATCAGTGTAGTCATGCAGACCACAATTGCTCCACTAATACATACATTGTTTCAAACCTCTCTTTATATTAACATGTTTCAGAAATACCCAAACTTCAGGAATTTCTCAGAAATCTCAATGATCGTAGCACAAAGACTTCAGATTATGTTTCTGGAGCCTATGGGATCCTCTCTCTGATACAAGGAGCCAAAAGCAGCGACATGGTATTGTACTTCCAGCAGAACAAAATCATTTCTTCCAGTTTATATACTTATTTCGTTTAAATAACTGTAGTATATTAAAAGCTTTGAGTTTGGATTTCAGACAGACAGCAAAAAAGAGGTGTGCCAGGTTCTGGAAAATAACCTGAAAGAAGGGCTCGAAACCATTGGTCAAACTATGGATGAGGCTTATGAAGCTTTTGAACGATGCCTCTCAGAAGGAGTTCGACAATCAGTAGAAACATGTGAGAAAATTGCCAAGGATAAAGTGATAGAACCAGTAAGTCAGAAATGTACACATATTAAAAATATGAGTACTCATAACAGATTAAGTTGTTAGAAAATAATTGATGCTGTGTGCAGTAAAAAGCCTATAACATATTTTCCATTTTGTTTCTAGAAGGGAACAAATGGCAGATGGTATCATAAGGTATTGAAGTCCTTATGCAAGAATAACGGAGTTTACAAACCAATCAGAAAAAAGGGAAAGAAAAGTCAAAGGGAAAGAAACCTTAATGACAGTTTGGCCTCATGTATGAGAGATCTCAGCAATGAAACGTTCAAGAAATATTTCCCGTGAGTTATCTTTTATTATTATTATATCAGCAGTTATAAGATCAACAAAGAAAATAAAAACTAACACAATGTTCTTGCCAGTATCTATTTTATTCATTACGTTTAGGCTACGTATTGTTCTCTGGGCCTATTGGGCGTTCTTGCTCAGATAAGGCTACTTAGGATACTTACTTACTCTTATTGGTCTCCGAGAAGCATAAAAGTGACAATAGTGTTCAACTTCAGCCTGCAATTCGAGGCGTTCTTGCATTTGCAGGAACCCCCCCCCCCCCCCCCCCCCCCCCCGAGAACCCATTGGTTCCTGCAAGAACCCCCCTCGAGCACGACATCTTCATGCTTGTGTGGCACTTTTGAATGTGGGTCAAAAGGGAAATGAATGTATTATCAGAGTTTTTCGCCCCAGCCTCCCGTTTACCAGAGTCCTCCTTGCTAGCTAGCGGAATGCAGGGGCAACTGGTAGTTAGTGTCCTTCGCTCCCACCTGCCGAACACCTGCATTCAACGCCGTTAATAGAACTGCGGCAAAACAGTGCCCGACAGGTGGGGGCAAAGGACACTGTCTACCGGTCGCCCCTGCCTCCCGCTAGCTACTCCGGCACACAGCAGGCGGGAGGCTGGGGAGACACTGTATGCTAGCTAACTAGCTAGCTTGCTGGTTAGCAACACCATGTGCTAGCTTGATAGTTAGGTAGCTAGCACACGGTTTCGCCCCTGTCTTCCGCCTGCTGTGTACCAGAGAAAACCATGCCCGACAGGCTGGGGCAAAGGACACAGTCTACTGGTGTGCTAGTCGTCCCTGCCCCTTCTTCTTCTGTGTTTATCGGCGGTTGGCATCCAACGTTGTGGTGCATTACTGCCACCAACTGTACTGGAGCGCCCCCGCCTCCCGCATGTGTACCAGAGTCTTTGCTTAAAAAGAGGGGTTCCTGCAGATGCAGAAATGCCCACATGCAGGAACGCCCCTGAATTGTGGGCTGCAGGTGCACCTTTCTCAACAGTGATACTGGCATGAGCATTGTGCAAGTTTTTCTTTTCTTTGAAGATAGCATTAAATTGTTCCCACACATATGCAACAAGCAGCCTCAGATGTGCAAGTTATTTTCCTATTTATAATATCAACATAACTCTGAATTCAAACAACATGGAATGATAAATGCCTTATTCAATCAATAAACATTACATTTGGTCTATTTTGGTTTCACACAGTACAGAAATGGGGACCCTTGCTTTGTTGGTTTTGATTCCAAACATTCTTTTTCACAGCACGGTTACCGGCTTTGATTGAATACATATAGGTCCCTTATAGTTGTAATTAAAACGTACTTTATTTCAGAAATCAAGGCAAGGGCAGCTCAATCAATGATTTGATTGATAACTTCACCCTTGACACAAACAGCTTGGTTGAGGCGCACCCAGAAGTGTCACTGCATCTTACATTCCTCAAGACGGAGGTAGGGTGCGATATTTGTATTCACTCAAAACTACTGGAAAGGTTTAATTACAGCAAATCCGGCTTTCATTTCAGGCTGCTCCCTGATTTTGTGCTATCATGTGAACTCCTTCATCATGACAAACATGTGTTTAGCATGACAAGGAGTGGCAAGAAGTGGCATGACTGCTAGGCTACTGTCATTTGGCCTAGAGAGCTTATTCACCCAGAACGTGCTAACCAAATATGGCTAGTGCGGTAAATAGTAAAACGTGGAGTCTTTAGGGTGGATAATGATGACAATGTGCTAGCAGCTAATCTAATAGACAGGTGACATTTTTGCAGCACTTTCTACCCCTTCAGAAAATGAACGTTATTCAATGAATAATGGCCACTGCATGAATACGGTCTATTTATTGGCCCTCAATTTGTCATGTGATCCTTTCCCCCCAGAGCATCAAGCAAAGCTTGTCAAATTGCAGTTATGTTGCTAGTGGGATGTTATGATGATTCATATTATTAATATTATTATTAATAGTCAAGAGAATCCAAATACAGTTAACGACAATGTTATTTAATATTTTATCTGTCTGAAAGGAAACCAAATTGAAGGCAAAACTAACGAGGGACATCCGTGAGAGGAAGAAAGAAATCTACAACATTCTCCCAAAGTCAATCAGTGACACAATGCGCCCATGCTATGAAAGTAGGTGTTGAGATTGATATTTAGTAATATGCTATACTATTCATCTATAGCGCACAGAAACCTTGACCTAGGATTGGAATAACATTTCAGATAAGAATGTTTTTCTACAATTTGCTTAGCAGTAATTCAGTTGCAAATAAGGTCATACCTTGTTTGTGAAATGTGCTGTCTGTATTTTAGGGGCGGCACTGTATACAGGACCAGACAGTCTGGAGAGTATGCGAAAGGAGCTGAGGAATCACTTGAAGACATTTAAGGAAGAAATGTTCCACAAGGCCAAGAAAGAGATGCTGGATCTCCTCAAAGAAATGAAGGTTTGCCTTCCGCTTTACCATTCAGTGACAAATACAAATACATCTATAGCATCCTTAGTCATGTAAGAGGTTCAGTATCAACTCAACAGGAGTTAATACTGTTGAGTTGATTCTTATGATTTTCTGTATCAAAAATAGAATTGGTGAAGAGTTTGTGTCCAGGATATGAGACAGCATTAGCAGCATGGCTATTCCAATAGCCTACAGGAACGGCCCGTTCTTTCAATTTATATCATTGATTGGCAAGAGAGTTCCTTAAACTAGGTTTCCAGGTCTGAAGGTAGTAATGAAAACCATCAGTCCTGTGGGCCTCCACGATTGGACTTGAAATGCACTGATTGTCCTTGAGATGTCCTTGATTTTAGAGCAGGTGCCTACACTTTTCTGAAGGGAGTTTCTGGAACCAGCAAAAGAAAGGAAAAAATGCAGGTTGACGTTTATTGCCATGAGTTTTGTCCTGGAGGCAGAACTGAGCCATTTCCCCTTAGATCAGCTACAAAGTCAAAATTGGCGATATCCTTTGTGACCAACTTCTTATTGTTTGTTTTTTCTGTGAGTGGTTCAGATCGCAGACAGGCAATAATATTCTAAAAGTACATATATAAAGAAACCAAAAACACTAGAGAAAACATAAAACAATAATTATTTGTCCTGTCTGTCCCATCTCCCCTTCTCAGTAGGTGCGACCCATTCCTATTCCCCCCTCCCTCCAACCCCACCTTTGTCTCCCCACCTCCCTCCCTCCCCCGCACGGGCTCGTATTGTGGACATATCTATGCGTAAAACAAAACGTAATGGGTAACTCATCTTATGTTTGTAAAATTGTTTGTGGGACCAAGGCACACATGAATAGAATCATAGAATATAGAATCAGCCTGCATACATCAATATTTGATACAGATAGAAAAAATACAATTGATACATTCAATCATGATTACATTACATTAACTCATAATAAGCTTTTGACCTTTTCGTCTTCTCTATTGAATGTATCTAATGTTGTTTCCTTGGCACTGTTCACACAAGCTATGGAGAGCTCTAGTGAAAGGACGTCAAGGAAGTTTTGTAGCTATTGAGTTATGCTGAGCTTATGTGGAGGTTTCCATCTGGTTGCCAACATTATTTTTGCCGCAGTCAGTCCAGGCAACCATACTCATTTCTGGTGTTCTGTGAGAGTCAGTGAAGAGTCATCATTCAATAATAATATATTGGGGAGATGGCAGCACCAACTATGCTCGACACAGACCTGGCAACCTGTGACCAAAAGGTCTTCACGCTGGGGCAGTCCCACAACATATGCATATAGGTTCCAATATTTATTTGAGAACACAACAGACAATTTGGAATAGGAGCAAGTTTAAATTGGGAGTGTTTCCGTGGAGTCAAATACAATCTGTGAATGAATTTGTAGTGTATTAGTTGACTATTCTAATTTTGGGAGGACATTGGGATATTATTCCAGACTCTTCCAATCTGTATTTTGTTTGTAGTCTTTAAGATATGTATTCCATACCGTAACTATTCCCATTAGTTTACAGAGGGCTTCTAGTAGTATAGATTGGATACAAAACATCCCCTTGTATTCTGGCTACCTATCAACTCAGTGAGTGGGTGGAGTGGGAGTGGTTGACTCCATAAGTCCCATGGAGCTTTTTGGTCTTAATTGGCCAGTGAAATATTGGAACCTACCATATGACGTGACACTGCCCCAGTGGGAAGACCTTTTGGTCACAGGTTGCCAGGTGTGTTGGTGCTGCCATTCCCCATCTCCCCAATATATAATTGTTGAATGATGACTCTTCACTGAGTCTTCACTGACTTAGATACGTTCTTATGAACTACAAATATGTGGACCATAAATAATGTGTTACCTAAAACCTTTCTGTCCTAAATCAGAAACACATTGTGGAGGAGCTGGAGCGTGAACTACAAGAATCCATGAGCCAGTCACTCAAGACGCCTGACAGCTTGCTCGTCCCAGGTAAAGGGAAGAGACCATTGTGGTATATAACAACTGAATCAGAGAGGTGCGGGGGGCTGCCTTAATCAACATCCATCTTCGGCACTCAGGGAACAGTGGGTTAACTGCCTTGCTCAGGGGCAGAATGACTGATTTTTACCTTGTCAGCTCGGGGATTCGATCCAGCAACCTTTCAGTTACAGGCCCAATGCTCTAACCACTAGGCTACCTGCCACCCCATATTGGCCACAGTCCATAGCTGTGGCCAATATACCACAGCTACGGACTGTATCCAGGCACTCCAAATTGCATTGTGCATAAGAACACGGATATATTGCCCAATATTCCACACCTCCTTGGGCATTATTGATTAATTGTTCAGTCAGCCAACCAAACTCTAACAATTCAAGATCATTGACTTCAATGGTCAACAAAGCGGATTAATTTGAACTTCTTCTTAAATCAGTAAATGCAGACACTGGAAAAAATATCCCAGATTAATCTCTTTTCATACAAGACTATCAACTGTTGAGAAATGACAGGTCCAGAGAGGGGATGAGAGGAGGGGGCAGGTCCTTCAGAAAGTATTCAGACCCCTTGACTTTTTCCACATTTTGTTACGTTACAGCCTTCTAAAATTTATTAAATACATGTTTGTCCTCCGCAATATACTGTACACACAATACCCCATAATGCTGAAGCGAAAACAGGTTTTTAGAAATTGCTGCAAATGTATTAAAAAATAAATAAATGAAATACCTTATTTACATAAGTATTCAGATCCTTTGCTATGAGACTCGAAATTGAGCTCAGGTGCATCCTGTTTCCATTGATCATCCTTGAGATGTTTCTACAACTTGATGGTAGTCCACCTGTGGTAAATTAAATTGATTGGACATGATTTGGAAAGGCACAAACCTGTCTATATAAGGTCCCACAGTTGTCATAGCAAAAACCAAGCCATGAGGTCGAAGGAATTGTCCATAGAGCGCCGATACAGGATTGTGTCGAGGCACAGATCTGGGGAAGGGTAACAAAACATTTCTGCAGCATTGAAGGTCCCCAAGAACACAGTGGCCTCCATCAGTCTTAAATGGAAGAAGTTTAGAACCACGAAGACTCTTCCTAGAGTTGACCGCCCGGCCAAACTGAGCAATCGGGGGAGAAGGGCCTTGGTCAGGGAGGTGACCAAGAACCCGATGGTCACTCTGACAGAGTTCCAGAGTTCCTCTGTGGAGATGGGAAAACCTTCCAGAATGACAACCATCTCTGCAGCACTCCACCAATCAGGCCTTGATGGTAGAGTGGCCAGACGGAATCCACTCCTCAGTAAAAGGCACATGACAGCCCGCTTCGAGTTTGCTAAAAGGCACCTAAAGACTCTCAGACCATGAGAAACAAGATTCTCTGGTCTGATGAAACCAAGATGGAACTCTTTGGCCTGAATGCCAAGTGTCACGTCTGGAGGAAACCTGGCACCATCCGTATAGTGAAGCATGGTGGTGGCAGCATCATGCTGCGGGGATGTTTTTCAGCGTCAGGGACTGGGAGACAAGCAAGGATCGAGGGAAAGATGAACAGAGTAAAGTACAGAGAGATCCTTGATAAAAACCTGCTCCAGAGCGCTCAGGACCTCAGACTGGATGAAGGTTCACCTTTCAACAGGGCAACAACCCTAAGCACACAGCCAAGACAACGCAGGAGTGGCTTTGGGACAAGTCTCTGAATGTCCTTGAGTGGCCCAGCCAAAGGCCGGACTTGAACCCGATCTAACATCTCTAGAGAGACCTGAAAATATCTGTGCAGCAACGCTCCCCATCCAACCTGACAGAGCTTGGGAAGATCTGCAGAGAAGAATGGGAGAAACTCCCTAAATACAGGTGTGCCAAGCTTGTAGCGTCATACCCAAGAAGACTCAACGCTGTAATCGCTGCTAAAGGTGCTTCAACAAAGTACTGAGTAAAGGGTCTGAATACTAACGTAAAGTTTTTTATTTTTTATAATTTAACAAACATTTACAAAAACCTGCTTTTGCTTTGTCATTATGGGGTATTGTGTGTAGATTGATGAGGGAAAAAACGATTTAATCAATGTTAGAATAAGGCTGTAACGTAACAAAACGTGGAAAAAGTCAAGGGGTCTGAATACTTTTCGAAGGCACTGTATGTGAATCACAGTACGCAGACAAAGAGAAGAACTGACCTAGAGAAAGAAGAGTTTGAGTGTATGTGGCTTCAGCTTCGTCCTAAACGACTCCCCAGCTCAGTTTCAACTCTGGTAATGGGAGTACTCTAACATCCACCATGGGCAAATGTGAAAACACTTCAGCAGAACACTGGATTATCTCATAAACACCATCGATGTGATCAGAATGTCCTCTCCCCAAATGGGAATCATCCTGTGTGGAGACTTTAATTACCTTCCCATCAAGATGCTGACAAACTCCCATCCAGACATGAAACAAGTAGTCAAAGACAAGACTTGAGGGGAGTCCATCCTAGATGTGATCATTATAAATCTGCCGGATCACTGCAACACCCCCACTGACTGTACTTGCTCCTCTCGGCTCTAGTGATCACAAATGCCCGCTCTTCTCCCCATGCACAACATCAGGAGGGAGAAGCGATGTGCCGCGGAAAAAGGGACGTCTGGTAAAACAGAAAAAGGAGGCCTTGTACCGACTGGTCTGCCATATACTGTACAAGGTGGAGAGCATTGATGCAAAGGTGGAGACGTTATCCTGTATTCAAACTGCTCTTAATGTACGCATGCCAATTAGAAATAAGGAAAAAAAACACTGGACAAGCCGAGGATGACTGAACAAATAAAGGCTGCATCAGGAAAAGAAGACTTTCAACAGATGGAGGAAAACAATGAAATGGAGAAACTACAGAAACACCGTGCAAATGCTTATCAAGGAAGCAAAGAAAAACTACAACATTTCTTAAATCCAGGACCCAAAGAGGAAAAACAGAGGACTGGGATGAAAGAAAACATCAGGAGGGAGAATACAGGTCAAGGGAGTTGAAGACGACAATGTGGCTGATGTTTTTAATGGCTTCTTTGCTGAGGCTTGGACAAGCACCATATCTCTTGCCACCTTCCTCCTGCCCATGCCTACAAGGCAGGTTGAGCCATGCCTACAAGGCAGGTGCAGCATTGACCAGATAAAGCAAACTCTGACAAGAGTTTGTGGGCCTTATGTCATTCCAGCCTGGCTACTAAAAGAGCATGTAGAACATCTAGTCCATCATCACACACATAGTTAAAACCTCCTACTGGCAGGGGACTGTTCCTGCTGCCTGGAAGACTGACAATGTGTGTTCCATAACTAAAGTGTCAAACCCAGGTACAACAAGTGATTGGAGGCCCATCTCTCTAACTTCATGCCTTGACTTCATGCTTTATCATGAAATAACTCATGCCAACAGTCCTCTCTGAGTGCACAAATCAGTATGCCTACCTTCCTCACACTCCTGGCTGACAGCTACAGACTCCAGAAAACCAACAGTGGTGAGGGTGTTACTTGTGGACATATCCAATGCCTTTGATGGAGTAGATCACGCAAAGCTCCTGCAACATCTGTCTGACATTGAACTGTGCCCAAGGTGAATAGCCTGGCTCCACAGCTCCACCACAGGAAGAAGGCAGAGGGCGATAGCACATTTATGCCCCTCACCCTATCTGTTTCTCCTTCACATGTCCACCTGCATACCCAGTGTCCAGAGCTGTCCCAAGCCATACATACCACTAATCAGTATCCAAGAGGACACTTCAATGGTCTTGGAGACAAAGCAGTTGGAAGAGTGGCCACATTCAACAACATGCTACTGAATAAGAGTCTGTGGAAATTTGGATATGTTTTTCAAGAGACCCTCCACAACCTGCACCACTCATCCTAGGGAGACAGGAAGTACCAGTGCTAACAACAACCAAGTATCTTGGTTTTCAGCTAGACTAACCTCAGTGGTGACACATATTTCGACCAATCAGTGAGGAAGGCCTAAAAACGCCTGCACATTCAACTGTTCTTGACAGAGATGGCCTACCCACTGATGATCTGGTCCCAGTATACACTACACGGGTCACTACACTTGTTTGAAATACGGTGGAGTGCTGAATATAAACATCATGACAAAACATTTAACTGCATGTTGTGTAGAGGCAAAACTCCCAATTCCAAAGTCATACTATACTACTTGTCAAACTATATACTTTCTACAGCCCAGTTTAAGCTGGTACTTATCTGGTGTTTAATTAACTAAGAAACTAGCAACCAATACTTTTGTGGTACTTACTGTACCTCAAATAATTAGGCACAATTAAATACCTGGTACCAAATGTTACATGGTGAACATTTAAGCTTATGTCAATGCTTCTTTGCAGATGTCTCTGAGGAATATGAAGAGATGAAGAAGTGCTATGAGAAACTGCCCAGCAGCACCAATGCAGCACCAACAACTGCCTGATCAAGAAAAGCCTGTCTAAGACCACAGTCAAGCTGGGATTTGCAGGCTAATTAGATAATCATAATAAGTTTTTGTCTCAATATATTTTCGTTTCTATATCATAACCTATTTGATATGCACCACGAACTAACCAAGCAGTACTACCATATGCCTGTATTTTTTATTTTACCTTTATTTAACTAGGCAAGTCAGTTAAGAACAAATGCTTATTTTCAATGACAGCCTAGGAACAGTGGGTTAACTGCCTGTTCAGGGGCAGAACGACAGATTTGTACCTTGTCAGGTCAGGGATTTGAACTTGCAACCTTTCGGTTACTAGTCCAACGCTCTAACCACCAGGCTACCCTGCCGCCCTATGTTTAATATTAGTATTGTAAAGGTTATGGGTAGGAGTTACTGGGCTCCCGAGTGGCGCAGCGCTCTAAGGCACTGCATCTCAGTGCAAAAGGTGGTTTGAATCCTGGCCGTGATTGGGAGTCCCATAGGGCGGCACACAATTGGCCCAGCGGGTTTGGCCGGGGTAGGCCATCATTGTAAATAAGAATTTATTCTTAATGACTTGCCTAGTTAAATAAAAGGTTAAAAATATATATATCCTGGATAATGATAAACGTTTGGATCAGCATGTTATTAATCTTGTTTATTTGCTATACTCCATGTTAAGATATGTACTTTTGTCACTTAGAATGTAAACTTTATTATAGAGCAATATTTCTCTAACTAATATTTCTCTAACTTTGTACTGGAAAGCCCATCGTTCTCATGCCTGAGGAATCACTTACCAGTCACCTGTCAGCAACAAAGAGCTGGTCCATGAACTGAATTTGAGAAAAGTTTAACACAGTATTTTTTTACATAAATACTGTAGCCCTTTTCCATGAATATGGATAGGTACTGTATCTTTGTGTGATTTGTAACAATGTATGACATTTTATATTGTAGATGTAACTTAATAATACATGTCTTTAGTCTGTACTATATTACTGGACTCTACAACAGCATGGTGTGTTTTCTGCTGATTATTCACTTCTGCTCACTCAATGTAATCTCTATCTCAGTTTGAAATGTCATGATTTTTCCCGCAATAAAAATTACTGCCACGGAATATATTCACTTACATGAATACAACACAGACATTCAAATATCAATATTTAATATCATTGGTCATTCGGAAATAAATACATCAAGCACAGGCTGTAAACAGGAAAGAATTACAAAATGTTTTGTATTCAATACACAAATTGCTAATTAAATTAATCAAAGCCAGTCAATAACAACACCAGAAATCTGTCACTGCTACAAAAGGCCATGTATGGTGGTGTAGGGCTGTTTAAGCAGATACATAGTTACGCCAGTTATTAATATACAAATCCCCTTAGCAACTGACTCAGGGTCAGTATCCAACTCTTTCACAGAATGACACATTAATGACACCTTAGTGTATGCTGTATCCCACCCAGGATTGCCCTAGGTGGGACACATCAGCCCCTAGGTGGGACACATCAGCCCCTAGGTGGTATACATCAGCCCCTAGGTGGGACACATCAGCCCCTAGGTGGTATACATCAGCCCCTAGGTGGGACACATCAGCCCCTAGGTGGGATACATCAGCCCCTAGGTCGTATACATAAGCCCCTAGGTGGGACACATCAGCCCCTAGGTGGGATACATCAGCCCCTAGGTGGGATACATCAGCCCCTTGGTCGTATACATAAGCCCCTAGGTGGGACACATCAGCCCCTAGGTGGTATACATCAGCCCCTAGGTCGTATACATAAGCCCCTAGGTGGGGAAAGAAGACTTGCCTGGCTTATGCGTTTGTACGTACCACAAGCTCTCCTCTCACTGTGTACCACATGGGCCTGTGTGTCAGTCAGGCTACAAGAAGACTGCTTTGAGAAAAGGATGTTATAGCTACTGCACACTGGAGAGTTACTTTGGTTATCATCGTTAATGTTTTCTCTGTCAATCCTCTCATATACACTGGCAGCTTTCAGATATTCCAGATATCTCAGTCATGTTTGTTTGTGAAAGGCAGCTACATTTCTGTATGGGATATTCTAAATACTCTCCAGAGACATAGGTTTGTCTGTCAACTACAGCTCAAACATGCCGGGTAAACAGACCATCTGAAACCAAAGCATGTTTCTCTTGGTACAGTGTCAAATACGACAATAGTACCTTCAACTGTACATTTCCTTTCATTTGGCCCTGACGTTTTGCAGTAAAACACATTGATATTTTAAAATTGCACACATCACACACAAACCAATTTGAAATGTTCCAGACTTCACACAGAGCAGAGAGTTCAGCACCATGTATTATAGGGAGAGAGCGCTTTAACTCAAACTATATAAGAAATAAATACTGTATGTTTAAAATACCTTTTTTTGGTGGCAACTATCTGTGACTACCAGCAGAGGGTGATGGCTACTATAGCAAGGGTTAAAGCTAGGTAATCACACAATGATCTCTATCGCTGAGGTGTGTCTGTATCTGGAAAAGCCGCCGGTGTGTTTAACATTTCACAAACCTCTCGTCTTACGTTAGATAGCGCCACGACTATTTTGACGACTATGTTGAGGTTATCCAGGCTGCATCACATCCGGCCGTGATTGGGAGTCCCATAGGGCAGCGCACAATTGTCCCAGTGTCGTCCGGGTTTGACCGGGGTAGGCCGTCATTGTAAATAAGAATTTGTTCTTAACTGACTTGCCTAGTTAAATAAAGGTTCAATTTAAAAATAAATAAAAAATGAGAGGAGGAATGACACCACCTGTCAGAAGACAATCCATACCTCTAACCTCTAATGGAATCTACTTCCTTTACTTTTGTCATGCTTCTTTATGAATCCGTGTCCCTAACTGCATATCCCCTACAGAAGGCCTCTAGCTACAAAGTCTTTGCAAGTTAAGCAGCAAATATAGCTATCTAGCAGCATTAATGCATTAATTATCTTGGCACAAGAGTGCACAGCAGCATTCAAACCTAAGGAATACATGAACTGTTCATAAGTTTGTAATAGTAGAAAAATCAATGTAACTATAGTAACAATCCATTGGGTAGGGTGTGCCCTGGGCAGAGAGAACTGGACTGAACCATCAGAGGGAGGTTAGAGGGAGGTTAGAGGGACTAGTAGCATTTGTGGTGGTGGTCGAACCATAGTGGAACATGGGGCTGATAGAAGGCCCAGAGGTCAAGGGTCAGGGAGTGAGGGGTCATAGAGGGACTGAGGGAGGAACCAGTTAGCCCAGGGAGTTCTGTTTCTTCAGGCTGTCTGAGCGCCTCACTCTGTCCTCCGGGGTATTTCTGTACCAGCTCCTGACAGACAGACTTAGATTGACAGACAGAGAGGGGGGAGAGATGGGGTGATTTTTATTCATTATAAATTATAGTTGTAGTATTTATTTTGTATGCGTTAAGGAATTAAAGAAGAAGGGCAGAGAAATAAAGAGAGGGGGAGAAGTAGAGACATGTTGGAGACTGTATTCACCCCTGTCGGTTTAGCTGACCTGGGACTGAGGCGTTCTGACCCTGACTTGGCTTCAGGATCCTGAGGGGGAGAGAGAGTGATGAGGTGAGAAATACAGAAAGGGTACATAGATAGTGTACCACTGACCTGTACTGACACCTAGAACACTTTCCCCTATCTGGAGGATAAATATTTCATATGTACAGCTTTTTTTTAAGTATAGAAAGAAAGTAAGAGATGTGAAGTATAGGAGACAGTCAGAGATGTGAATTATAGGAGACAGTCAAAGATGTGAAGTATAGGAGACAGTAAGAGATGTGAAGTATAGGAGACAGTAAGAGATGATGTGAATTATAGGAGACAGTAAGAGATGATGTGAATTATAGGAGACAGTAAGATATGTGAATTATAGGAGACAGTCAGAGATGTGAAGTATAGGAGACAGTCAGATATGTGAAGTATAGGAGACAGTCAGAGATGTGAAGTATAGGAGACAGTCAGAGATGTGAAGTATAGGAGAGTCAGAGATGTGAAGTATAGGAGACAGTCAGATATGTGAAGTATAGGAGACAGTAAGATATGTGAAGTATAGGAGACAGTAAGAGATGTGAAGTATAGGAGACAGTAAGAGATGTGAAGTATAGGAGACAGTCAGAGATGTGACGTATAGGAGACAGTCAGAGATGTGACGTATAGGAGACAGTCAGAGATGTGAATTATAGGAGACAGTCAAAGATGTGTATAGGAGACAGTCAGAGATGTGAAGTATAGGAGACAGTCAGAGATGTGAATTATAGGAGACAGTCAGAGATGTGAAGTATAGGAGACAGTAAGAGATGTGAAGTATAGGAGACAGTAAGAGATGTGAAGTATAGGAGACAGTAAGAGATGTGAAGTATAGGAGACAGTAAGATATGTGAAGTATAGGAGACAGTAAGAGATGTGAAGTATAGGAGACAGTAAGAGATGTGAAGTATAGGAGACAGTAAGCGATGTGAAGTATATGAGACAGTAAGCGATGTGAAGTATAGGAGACAGTAAGAGATGTGAAGTATAGGAGACAGTCAGAGATGTGAAGTATAAGAGACAGTAAGAGATGTGAAGTATAGGAGACAGTCAGAGATGTGAAGTATAAGAGACAGTCAGAGATGTGAAGTATAGGAGACAGTCAGAGATGTGAAGTATAGGAGACAGTCAGAGATGTGAAGTATAGGAGACAGTCAGAGATGTGAAGTATAGGAGACAGTCAGAGATGTGAAGTATAGGAGACAGTCAGAGATGTGAAGTATAGGAGACAGTCAGAGATGTGAAGTATAGGAGACAGTAAGAGATGTGAAGTATAGGAGGCAGTCAGAGATGTGAAGTATAGGAGGCAGTCAGAGATGTGAAGTATAGGAGACAGTCAGAGATGTGAAGTATAGGAGACAGTAAGAGATGTGAAGTATAGGAGACAGTAAGAGATGTGAAGTATAGGAGACAGTAAGAGATGTGAAGTATAGGAGACAGTAAGAGATGTGAAGTATAGGAGACAGTAAGAGATGTGAAGTATAGGAGACAGTAAGAGATGTGAAGTATAGGAGACAGTAAGCGATGTGAAGTATAGGAGACAGTAAGAGATGTGAAGTATAGGAGACAGTAAGAGATGTGAAGTATAGGAGACAGTAAGAGATGTGAAGTATAGGAGACAGTAAGAGATGTGAAGTATAGGAGACAGTAAGAGATGTGAAGTATAGGAGACAGTAAGAGCCACTTATGTGCAGTCAGTAGGGGGCAGCACTGTTCTCTACTGTACCTGTTAGTGGGAGGGCTCTTTGGCTTCTTCTGTACTTTCCTGGCTTGTCTTGGAGACTCACCCACCCTGAGAGAACAGAACGATACACATCAGAATAATTATGCTTTCATCTCAATAATGTCAGCCAAATAAATATATTTATAATATTTTATCATAGTCTGATCTCCTGGTACAAATTCAGTTAAGGCATCTGGTTTGATTACAAATCCATCATCTAACCCGTCCCACCTCTTCTTCCTGTCCAGTGACCTCTGTGTGGCAGCAGACAGCACTCTGTCATTAGGAATCCTGGCTTTCTCCTATCGAGAGAGAGAGAGAGAGAGAGACACACACACACACACACACACAGTCAGATACAGTTACAGTATGTTTTAAGCCAGGGTCAGTATGTTTTAAGCCAGGGTCAGTATGTTTTATGCCAGGGTCAGTATGTTTTATGCCAGGGTCAGTATGTTTTAGGCCAGGGTCAGTATGTTTTAGGCCAGGGTCAGTATGTTTTAGGCCAGGGTCAGTATGTTTTATGCCAGGGTCAATATGTTTTAGGCCAGGGTCAATATGTTTTAGGCCAGGGTCAGTATGTTTTAAGCCAGGGTCAATATGTTTTATGCCAGGGTCAGTATGTTTTAGGCCAGGGTCAGTATGTTTTATGCCAGGGTCAATATGTTTTATGCCAGGGTCAGTATGTTTTTGGCCAGGGTCAGTATGTTTTAGGCCAGGGTCAGTATGTTTTATGCCAGGGTCAGTATGTTTTCGGCCAGGGTCAGTATGTTTTAAGCCAGGGTCAGTATGTTTTAGGCCAGGGTCAATATGTTTTATGCCAGGGTCAGTATGTTTTATGCCAGGGTCAATATGTTTTATGCCAGGGTCAATATGTTTTATGCCAGGGTCAGTATGTTTTATGCCAGGGTCAATATGTTTTATGCCAGGGTCAATATGTTTTCGGCCAGGGTCAGTATGTTTTAAGCCAGGGTCAATATGTTTTATGCCAGGGTCAGTATGTTTTATGCCAGGGTCAGTATGTTTTAGGCCAGGGTCAATATGTTTTATGCCAGGGTCAGTATGTTTTATGCCAGGGTCAGTATGTTTTATGCCAGGGTCAATATGTTTTATGCCAGGGTCAATATGTTTTAGGCCAGGGTCAGTATGTTTTAAGCCAGGGTCAATATGTTTTATGCCAGGGTCAGTATGTTTTATGCCAGGGTCAATATGTTTTAGGCCAGGGTCAATATGTTTTAGGCCAGGGTCAATATGTTTTATGCCAGGGTCAGTATGTTTTAAGCCAGGGTCAGTATGCTTTAGGCCAGGGTCAGTATGTTTTAGGCCAGGGTCAGTATGTTTTATGCCAGGGTCAGTATGTTTTAGGCCAGGGTCAATATGTTTTATGCCAGGGTCAGTATGTTTTATGCCAGGGTCAATATGTTTTAGGCCAGGGTCAGTATGTATTAAGCCAGGGTCAGTATGTTTTATGCCAGGGTCAGTATGTTTTATGCCAGGGTCAGTATGTTTTATGCCAGGGTCAGTATGTTTTATGCCAGGGTCAGTATGTTTTATGCCAGGGTCAGTATGTTTTAAGCCAGGGTCAGTATGTTTTAGGCCAGGGTCAGTATGTTTTAGGCCAGGGTCAGTATGTTTTAGGCCAGGGTCAATATGTTTTAGGCCAGGGTCAGTATGTTTTAAGCCAGGGTCAGTATGTTTTAAGCCAGGGTCAATATGTTTTAGGCCAGGGTCAGTATGTTTTATGCCAGGGTCAATATGTTTTAGGCCAGGGTCAGTATGTTTTAAGCCAGGGTCAATATGTTTTAGGCCAGGGTCAGTATGTTTTAGGCCAGGGTCAGACAGAGATTGTGTGACAGATGAATCAAGGTTTTCCCATGGAGCTCATACGTTGACGTACAACAGAGAGGAAGGAGCGTCTTTTACGTATGTTTTTGAACATCAAAAGTTTAACTAATCTCTAGTTTTGATAGATGAAATCGGACGTTTTCATTTGAAGATTTTCTTTCCAAAATGCTATACATCCATTTTGAGAAATGTTCATTGTTTAAAGAAATTATGAAAGCGATTGGCGTGTTTTTTTACTATCTAATCATGGCATTCAATGACAGACATGTATTTGTTTGAAATCTCACTTGATTGTTTCATTTCAGAGACAAATAATAATGTTTTTCTTTCAAAACACTATTTGGGGCGGCAGGTAGCCTAGTGGTTAGAGACAGGTAGCCTAGTGGTTAGAGACAGGTAGCCTAGTGGTTAGAGACATGTAGCCTAGTGGTTAGAGACAGGTAGCCTAGTGGTTAGAGACAGGTAGCCTAGTGGTTAGAGACAGGTAGCCTAGTGGTTAGAGACAGGTAGCCTAGTGGTTAGAGACATGTAGCCTAGTGGTTAGAGACATGTAGCCTAGTGGTTACAGGCAGGTAGCCTAGTGGTTAGAGGCAGGTAGCCTAGTGGTTAGAGACAGGTAGCCTAGTGGTTAGAGACAGGTAGCCTAGTGGTTAGAGACAGGTAGCCTAGTGGTTAGAGACAGGTAAGCCTAGTGGTTAGAGACAGGTAAGCCTAGTGGTTAGAGACAGGTAAGCCTAGTGGTTAGAGACAGGTAAGCCTAGTGGTTAGAGACAGGTAAGCCTAGTGGTTAGAGACAGGTAAGCCTAGTGGTTAGAGACAGGTAGCCTAGTGGTTAGAGACAGGTAGCCTAGTGGTTAGAGACAGGTAGCCTAGTGGTGAGAGACAGGTAGCCTAGTGGTGAGAGACAGGTAGCCTAGTGGCTAGAGACAGGTAGCCTAGTGGTTAGAGACAGGTAGCCTAGTGGTTAGAGACAGGTAGCCTAGTGGTTAGAGACAGATAGCCTAGTGGTTAGAGACAGGTAGCCTAGTGGTTAGAGACAGGTAGCCTAGTGGTTAGAGAGAGGTAGCCTAGTGGTTAGAGACAGGTAGCCTAGTGGTTAGAGACAGGTAGCCTAGTGGTTAGAGACAGGTAGCCTAGTGGTTAGAGACAGATAGCCTAGTGGTTAGAGACAGGTAGCCTAGTGGTTAGAGACAGATAGCCTAGTGGTTAGAGAGAGGTAGCCTAGTGGTTAGAGACAGGTAGCCTAGTGGTTAGAGACAGGTAGCCTAGTGGTTAGAGAGAGGTAGCCTAGTGGTTAGAGACAGGTAGCCTAGTGGTTAGAGACAGGTAGCCTAGTGGTTAGAGACAGATAGCCTAGTGGTTAGAGACAGGTAGCCTAGTGGTTAGAGACAGGTAGCCTAGTGGTTAGAGACAGGTAGCCTAGTGGTTAGAGACAGGTAGCCTAGTGGTTAGAGACAGGTAGCCTAGTGGTTAGAGACAGGTAGCCTAGTGGTTAGAGAGAGGTAGCCTAGTGGTTAGAGACAGGTAGCCTAGTGGTTAGAGACAGATAGCCTAGTGGTTAGAGACAGATAGCCTAGTGGTTATAGCATTGGACTAGTAACCCAAAGGTTACTAGATCGAATCCCTAAGCTGACAAGGTAAAATATGTCATTCTGCCCCTGAACAAGGCAGTTAACCCACTGTTCCTAGGCTGTCATTGTAAATAAGAATTTGTTCTTAACTGACTTGCCTAGTTAAATAAAAACATATCCACCTCACTCTCAGGTTTTACACAACCAAATGTAACAAATAATTGTTTTTTTATAAAGAACTGTACAAGTGATACATTTGTGACATCCATATTTAAAAACATTTATGAATCAATATCAATATGAGATCTGTATGTGAAACGTTTACATTTTATTCATTTAGCAGATGCTCTTATCCAGAGTGAATTACAGTTAGTGCCTTCATCTTAAAATAGCTAGTCACAGTCAAATATACACTATACGAACATTGCATTCCAGTTAAACAATGGATATACATTTTAATACACACTTAATCTATGAATTAAAAATCATGAAGGTACCTAAAAGTAATAATTTCTGGCGAAAAAACACAAAATATAAAAAATTGGTAGATATAGCGTTTTGGAAATAAACTCTTCATTTGTCTCTGCCAGGCTGCGGCCTTAGGGTCTAGACTCTGCTTTAAAAAGTGAAATAATGTTTAGTCACTTTTTCTAAGGGATATTACACTTGTTTTTGTGATTTTTTTACTGTGAGAGTGACAAGGTTTAAGTCCTTCTGTTATGATTGGCCTATTTGTGTGATTGACAGTTAAAAGTCCCACCCAGTGTGTTGTGGTTGGTCTAAGTCTGTTGAAAGGTGAAACGTCCAGTCAGGTTACCATTTCTCGTAGCTTCTTCTCTGTGCGGACCTCTCTGTCCAGCTGCAGCAGAGCCAGCCTCTCCTCCAGGGGCATCTCAAAGAAGATGTCATGGACGTCATATCGAGCCGCACGCAACTGAGGGGACACACACACAATATAATCAATACTCGTACTCATCCGGTTCCACTTTCTGTGTCTGTGTCTGTGTGTGTGTGTGTGTGTGTGTGTGTGTGTGTGTGTGTGTGTGTGTGTGTGTGTGTGTGTGTGTGTGTGTGTGTGTGTGTGTGTGTGTGTGTGTGTGTGTGTCTCTCTGAGTGTTACCTGTGCCCTGACTCTCTCCTGCAGAGACAGGTCCTGTGCTGATATGGAACCTCTCTTCTGTGGAGCTTCAGTCTGGAACGAGCGGATGAACTCTTGTGTGTCCTAAAACCACACACACACACAGACTTAAAAATGATACCATTTAAATGATTCATTAGTAAAGGTGATCGTCTTTAAATCAGACTGTTTCAGTTCCATTATGATTCAGTTGCTATTCCCCTACATACCTACACTATATAGTAGTATATACATCTACACTGTGTATACAAGTGTGTTTCTGTGTGCAGATATAAGAGTGCTCTCACCTGAACGGTCTGGCGCAGCTGTTTCACCTTCTCTGTCTGGAGCAGTCTGCGGGTGAGGAACCCACAGCTGATGGCTCCCAGACGACACAGCGCCCTCTGCTGTTCAACTGTCACAACCTGAGTGAAGAACAGTAGCATAGTGCAGGAGCAGACACATGGAAATCAACTTACACTCAGTCAAGAGAAGATTATATTATATTAAATATATTGTTTGATAAAACAATGAAACACACATATACATCGAACATGATTCTGGAAATGGAGACACAAGAGGGAGCACCAACAGTTGGACACCACACACATATGTAGAAGCACACGCACACACACAAACACACACAAGCACCTGACTGAGCCTTCCCCGGGGCTTGCTGGCTCCCCAGGTGGGCCCCCACAGGTAGACAGGAGGCTGCATGGAGGGAGAGGGAACACTGGAGCTCAGTGGAGAGGAGAAACCTGTAGAGGGAGAGAGGGGAAAGAAACCTTTTACACATTACATTCACACAGAAACAGGTAAATAGGCAATAAACAAATCACGTTACCAAGATGGCTTTACATTTCTGAGACATACAGGGGAACCATTGTTGCAGTATATGCATTTATTGTGTCAACAGTTCGGTAGGTATTTTATTGATGGAATTTGCACATAAAAAATACAATACAATATGAAGATGAGAATTAAAAGACAAAAGAAATGTACAAGTTAAAAAACTAAAACGTTGTAAGGTTTTTGTAAAGCACCTCCCTATTTCAAATAGTAATAGAAAAAATAGTTATATTTCCCAACACTTCAACCCAATGACATCTACCAAGGTAATGGTTTGTGTGTGTGAGTTATTCTTCCATGCCACAGTCCACCTACCCATGCTGTGTACACTGTGTCTAGGTGACCTATCAGTAGCACTCAGGGTGGGGCTAAGGCCAGGGCAGGAAGGGCTGAGGCCACCACCGTCCCCACTCAGGAGCCGGCCACACCCCTGCTCTCTCAGCCTCTTCCCCTTCTCATCCAGCTCCTAATAAAGACACAGAGAAACACAAACACACACACACAAACACACACACACACACACACACACACACACACACACACACACACACACACACACACACACACACACGAGCGTTGTCCCATGACAGATGTGTAGTCTTGAGGATTGAACAGTCACTTCTCTACAGCAGCCAAACAAAACACTTTGCAAATGCTAACATATTCAAACTTATGGAACTTAAAGCCACATTCTGGGATTCAAAAACACTTGTTTTGGTATACAGCTGAGGGGTGGGGCTAGGGAAATGTAACCCCTCTCAAATTCATACTAGACAGAGCTCTAGATGCAAGGACTGACAGGCATGACATCCAAGAAACAGCTTCCCAAATCCCAGACTGTAGCTTTAAAGTTTTAAAGTTTAATTCTCTGTGTGACATTCTGTCTGCATATACTATATATAATATCACAAACTAGGAAGGAATGCTGATAGTTGTGGAAGAATAGTGACAAATGTGGCTTTTGATCCATTGAGCAGGGTCAACATGCCATGGTTCCATGTCCTGACCTGACAGAGGCGCTGTTGTTCTCTCTCCTGTTCAGCCATGAGAAGAGACATCTGCAGAGCATGCTCCTCCTCCAGACGCCTCTGCATCTCCTCCAGAGCACTCACACGTCGCTGGGTCTCCTCTGAAACACACACACACACACACACACAAAAAGAAAAGACACATAAACGCACGGACGGTCGTACACATACAAGTGCACATACCACACACACACATGCATGAACGCACACACACACACACAATTATTTTCAATGATTGCACGAAAAGTAGTGGACTTTACATTCAAGACAAATTAATCAATTAATCACAGAGTACAGACTGCCCTGTATAGTTTTCTTCATAACACTCTCTTATATCATACACACTACGTTACAACGATCTCTCTCTCTCTCACCTGTCTTACTGTCCTGCTCCTCTAAGGAAGAGCTGGGTGTGATCCGTCCATCATGGGGCCCCCGAGGCCCCTCAGGCTCCAGACTCATCTGGCAAGGAGAGAGGTCAGGGGTCAAGGGTCTCACGTGGGGCCTTAGCAGCGTGGCCGAGGGGTTCTCCACCTCATAGGACTGATTCAGGGGGACCGCGGGGCTCCTACGGCTCAGGGCCAAACGAGGCACTCCCCCCATGAAGCGCGGGAGCCTCTCCTGGCTGCGGTCCATGCCAGGTCCTGAGGCAGAATGGGAGGAGTGGAGCTGGCTGTCTAGGGTGTGGCAGCGCCGGCGAAACCCGGAGCTGATGACATCATGATGCCCATGTGAACCAGTTCCGGAGGTACTGACTGGGCTGCAGCTCTTCTCCTGGACCGGGCTGGTGCCACACTGGCTGCCACGACGACTACTGTTACCGTCACTGACGCCTGACCCCCGTTCCGGTGACCTCATCACCCCTGTCACCATGACAACAGCGCTCTCCTGCTGCCTCCCCACTAGCCCTCTGGGGATGAGGTCGGCCGAACCAATGGGGAAGGAGATCATGATGTTACCAGTGGACACTGGACGTGGTCGGCGGCGGTGGGGGCGGGGACTCATGCTGGGTTCAGGGCTGGGCAGGAGGGCGTAAGGGTCGGGGAGGCCAGATGAGAGGCAGCTAAACCGAGAGTCATATGGGTCACACACAGCCTGGTACTGGGCTTGAGCTTGGGCAGGATACTGACTCTGGTGCTGGATGTGGGCCTGGGGTGGGTTTAGGGGACTGTGGCGCAGGCTGTACCCCTGTTCAGGTTTCATCTCTCCCAGAGGACTGCGGCTCTCGTTCTCCTTGTCAGAGAGGCTCTCCGCAGGTGGGGTGGTTGAAGTGACCCGGCCGATGACTTTTGACCCCCTCTGGGCCTGCTCTCTCTCCACATACTCCCTCGACCTCCTCAGAAGGCTCTGGAAACTCACATCCTGACCGCCCCCTATCTCCTCCTTTACCTCCCACCTCTCCTCCTCTACCTGCTTCTCTCTCTCCTCTGCCCTGTACCCATTCAGGACTATGGGGGACTCAGGTTGAGGGGTGGTGGGCCGATCCGTAATGTGTAGCCCAACCACACCAGCGCCCCTGGGTAGCCCAGGAGAGTCTGTGACCAGGGTGTAGCCATTCACTGTCTCAGGTTTTGGGGAAAGGCAATATGGCGGAGTTGGTAGATCCATTTTACCCTCCATCTCTGGTACTCTGTCCACCTGTAGTAAGAGAGGCAGAGAGAAGAGGGGAATTAACACAAATAATCAGATATGGGCTGCGTCCGAAAAAGCACCCTTTTCCCTTTATAACATGCACTACCCAAGAAGACTCGAGGCTGTAATCGCTGCCAAAGGTGCTTCAACAAAGTACCGAGTAAAGGGTCTGAATACTTTTGTAAATGTGATTTGCAAACATTTCCCCAAAACTATTTTTGCTTTGTCATTATGGGGTATTGTATGTAGATTGATGAGGGAAAATCGATTTAATCAATTTTTTAATAAGGCTGTAACGGAACAGAATGTGGAAAAAGTCAAGAGGTCTGAATACTTTGTGAATGCACTGTAAGTGCATATTATGTGTATATGAGCAAATCAGTGTGTGTTTGTATGTGTGTGTGAGCAAATCAGTGAGTGTTTGTATGTGTGTGTGAGCAAATCAGTGTGTGTGTGTGTGTGTGTGTGTGTGTGTGTGTGTGTGTGTGTGTGTGTGTGTGTGTGTGTGTGTGTGTGTGTGTGTGTTGGAGTATCAGTGTGTGTTTGTATGTGTGTTGGAGTATCAGTGTGTGTTTGTATGTGTGTTGGAGTATCAGTGTGTGTGTTGGAGTATCAGTGTGTGTTTGTATGTGTGTTGGAGTATCAGTGTGTGTGTTGGAGTATCAGTGTGTGTTTGTGTGTTGGAGTATCAGTGTGTGTTTGTATGTGTGTTGGAGTATCAGTGTGCGTATGTGTGTTGGAGTATCAGTGTGCGTAGTGTGTAGGGCCCTGTGAGTGTGCATAGAGTCAGTGCAAAAATAAGAATAAAATACAAAGGTCAACTCAGATAGTCCGTGTAGCCATGTTGTTAGATACTGTATTTAGCTGTTTAGTAGTCTTATGGCTTGGGGATAGAAGCTGTTCAGGAGCCTGTTGGTGTCAGACTTGATGCACCAGTACCGCTTGCCATGAGGAAGCAGAGAGAACAGTCTATGGCAGGGTTCCCCTAGCTAGTGGTTTTACTTGGCCCCCCCCAAATTTCTGAGCAAAAAAAAATGTTTGTTGAATTTTCACTGTTGGAGATTAAAAAAAACTGTAAAAACACAAGGAAATCAGCTCCAAGTGATTTTAATATGGGAAATCTGTTCCCACAACCATCCGCTCAAGAAAACAATTGGCCCGGCGGCTAATCTAGTTGATGATCCCTGGTCTACGGCTTGGGTGGTTGGAGTCTTGGGAAATGGTTGTCTGAGACTGACCTGAGCATTGTCCAGGATGTCCTGAACCCTGGTCAGCAGGCTGCTGCTGCGTAGTGCCTGTCTGTCCACCTCAAGCTGGGCAGCCCTCTGTCTGTACTGGGACATCTCACTGCGCTGCTCCACACTCAGCTGAGGATGGATCACAATGAACACACACAGTCAGAGAGACACACACATACATGCATACATACATAGTCATATAAAGACAAACACAGACAGGCGCGCATGCACCAACACACATTCTGGCCTGGGTCTCTCGGAATCCATGTGACAATTTTTAAATTACACTAAGCACCTTTTTTTCTATCTAGAACCTTAAAGGGTTCTTCGACTGTCCCTATATGTTACATCTGCTCCTGCCACGCCCTCTACTTCTCATCCTGTGTCTCCCTAACCTGCCGCCACTCCCCTAGTGCTCTCTCCCTCTTCCTCTGTGTGTGTGTGTGATTGTGTGGTCGGAGACAAGTGTACTGGAGGCAGACCAGATCCCCACCAGCTGCAACCTGTTCCATAATCAAGACCTCTACAAATAGCCCTGACACTTCCACGCTGCCAGATCGTAACCTCTGTTTTAGCCGTTTGTTCCTGCTTAGATCTTGTTTTCGTGTTATACCTGTTTTCTCTTGCCTGACGCTGTTTTCCTCTCCGTTACAGTTATGCCCGCTCTGACTCTGGCCCGTCTCCAGTCCCATGTCTTGTCAGTCCTGCTACTCTGTCCTGGACCCCCCCTCCACTGCGTCCTTGGATTCCTCTCCGGACCTGCTTACCCAGTCCCAACTCCCCTCGCTCCAGCCTCAGCCGCCGCACCTGGCTTCCTGCAACCCGCCCGAGCTTCCCCTGGCCTGCACCCCATCTTCCCCCTGTGTTTCAATAAATACCTTGGTTACCTCATCCCAGTCTCCTCGTCTGAGTCTGCTCTTGGGTTCACCTGTTCTGCTCCGTGTGACACTATAGGAGAACCATTTGAAGAACATTTTGGGTTCCATGTAGAACCCTTTCTACAGAGGGTTCTACATATAACCCAAAAGGATTCTACCTGGAACCAAAAAGGTTTCTCCTATGGGGACAGCTGAAGAACCCTTTTGGAACTCTTTTTTTCATAGAGTGTTGGATACTTCTTCCTTAGAACACAACAGTCAAGTTCTGGAATGTGGGACAGAGCCAGAGTAGGCCTAATGACCTTCCCTCTAATCAGCTCTCAAATCTCTCTCTCTCAAATATCTCTCTCTCTCTCTCCAATTCAAGGGGCTTTATTGGCATGGGAAACGTATGTTTACATTGCAAAATTAAGTGAAATAAACAATAAAAATGAACAGTAAACATTACACTCAACTAAAGCTCCAAAGGAATAGAGACCATTCAAATGTTATATTATGTCTATATACAGTGTTGTAACGATGTTCAAATAGTTACAGTACAAAAGGGAAAATAAATATACATAAATATGGGTTTTATTTACAATGGTGTTTGTTCTTCACTGGTTGCCCTTTTCTTGTGGCAACAGGTCACAAATCTTGCTGCGGTGATGTATGTAATCTAATAGATATGGAAGTTGATCAAACTTTGATTTATTTTCAAATTCTTTGTGGGTCAGTGTAATCTGAGGGAAGTATGTGTCTCTATGGTCATACATTTGGCAGGAGGTTAGGAAGTGCAGCTCAGTTTCCACCTCATCTCCTGCACACGTACACACAGATGCACACACACAAACCCACAAGGCATGCACAAACACACACCCCTCTCTATCCCCACTCTCACAAACATTTCCTTCACACAGCTCCTCCCAGTAAACTTAATCAGGCTGCTAGCAGTCAGATAACATGGATCAGACAACCTATGTACCCATCCCCATATTTTTACCAAAACAGGGACAAGGAAAATGCTTTGAACCATTGATTGTCCCTTTAATACTCTGTAATTTAACAAAATAAACAATGACGTGTTTTTTATGGTGTCTCTTTCGCTAAGACATGTGAACTACAAAATGTTTAAGCCAGATATTTGTTGTGTGTGTGGGCATAATGGTGTGTGTGTCCACTCAATGCCCATTGCTCACAATGCTACATTGTAAACCAAAGGATCATTGCATTTGGTTACCATGCAACTTGAGAGTTACAAAACCCCAGACAGGAGAATACCCACACATACACAAACTCTCCTGGGGAACCATGTTGTTGTCATGGAAGAAAGCAAAGTCACCCTCATGACAACAAACTACGCTCACTGGGCTGAATCCTAATTGGATATAAGTATGCTTAACTTAACTCAAACATGTGTGCACATTTACTACTACCTTCACCTTTTATGCAGAAGGTTGGAATTACATGCATGGATAATATCTATGGTTAGGATTTAGCCCACAATATATACAATGTACGTAAGGGGATAATCAACAAGGGGCTATGAGTCCTATGGAAAATAATGAACGACGTGGAAGGTGTGTTCCACGACGCACTAGCGGAGTGGAACTCACCTTCCAAGGAGTGCCATTATTTTTCTTAGAACGCATAGCACCTTGTTGATTATCCCTTTTACGCCATGGCTATAATTGAACACATTTGCCACTAGAAATGTGTTCATTTGCAGGTACACATGGGTTCATCAGTCCTAGCTTGATATTATGAAAATCAAAATCAACAATGCCAATAATGATTTAAATTTCAAAGAGCTTGTAAGAACTGTAGCCATTGAATTCTACCGTGCTGATATACTGTTCGTTATATGGAAAAAATGCACGCTCTAGAATGCCTTTCCAGACAATCAGAAACTAGTTTTCAACAATGCCATGGTATACATCTACAGTACATCCAATGCTGGGGAGGAATTGGAAAAAAGACACTGTAATATCCTGGAATTCGTGTAACGGATGTGAAATGGCTAGCTAGTTAGCGGGTACGCGCTACTAGCGTTTCAATCAGTTACGTCACTTGCTCTGAAACCTAGAAGTAGTGTTGCCCCTTGCTCTGCAAGAGCCGCGGCCTTTGTGGAGCGATGGGTAACGATGCTTCGTGGGCGACCGTTGTTGATGTGTGCAGAGGCTCCCTGGTTCGCGCCCGGGCCGGGGCGAGGGGACGCCATAAAGTTATACTGTTACATTGATGCTGTTGACCTGGATCACTGGGGGGTGAGTGTAACGGATGTGAAATGGCTAGCGGGTACGCGCTAATAGCGTTTCAATCGGTTACGTCACTTGCTCTGAAACCTAGAAGTAGTGTTGCCCCTTGCTCTGCAAGGGCCGTGGCTTTTGTGGAGCGATGGGTAACGACGCTTCGTGGGTGACTGTTGTTGATGTGTGCAGAGGGTCCCTGGTTCGCGCCCGTGTCGGGGCGAGGGGACGGTCTAAAGTTATACTGTTACATTCGCAAACAGAAAAACACATTTTAACATGTTAAAATTCCCACCTTGCCCCCAAATCCACCCCTGACCTTATGTTATATCTATGTCTATACAGCTCTCTGCACCTTCTGCCCTTTCCCCCAGACTATGTCCTTACCAAGGGTGAGAGCACAGCCCTTCCATGGAAGTGGATGAAGGAGAGAGCTTCCACAGGACCAGTTGGCTCACTGCCTGTCTGTTGGCCTTGGCTCTTCCGCTGGCTCTCAGTCTGCAGTCTGGCCAGGCTCCGCAGGCAGAAGTCCTCGTAACTCTCCATGTCCATGTTTGGGCTCCAGCCTCTCAAATCTGCTGCTTACAACAGAGACACAGTCAGATGAATATTCATAAAGCGGTACAGTATCCAATGAGAGAGGGTATTTGACAAGACACTGGAGCCAGGTGATCGAGCCTGCAGGCTAAATGTCAACACAAGAAGAAGCTCTGCAGTGTGTGTGAACCATGAAGGCGTGGGGTTAGGCACTATCTGCTGTCAAGCTATGAACAACTGGAAGAGCCAGACAAACAAACACAAGGAGGGCTCTGTCTTTAGTTACAGTATATCTCACACACTCATCACATTCCACTCATGCTATTCTGAGAGGCATGGGCAAGCAGGACTATTTCCAGTATCCATTTGAGAAGCGGATGATGAGGAATCATGTTTCTGATCAATGTGATTGCTTTTAAGGGAATGAAGGTGCACACACGCACGCAAGCACATCCAGACACAATATTTGATTTAAACCTGTAGTTAACCCACATTGATTGAGAATTAATGAGATCCTCATTATCAAATGATTGAATGCCCCACTGACCCAATATCTCGACCAGAATAAGTATGGTCAGATAATTCCCGCAACATCAGTTCCATTTTTTCTGATAATGTGGTTATTTCATGGATGAATAGATGTAATGAAAAGTCACCTGGGTCCGTGTGTGAATATCCTGTCTTATTATTGGTTCCCCCAGAGTAGGTAAATAACAGCCACGGCTAGTAGAAGACATACAGTAGCACTGTACGGTGTTATAGTCCACTCATTACATGGCATGATACAAATTACAGTCAAGCGCATCTAGCCTACACTTTGATACAATGTAGCAGAATAGACTGGCTGGCAAACAGTGAAGCCTCACTACATTTTGCGGCATGGTAATAGTATTTGACTCGTGAAGCAAGCCATGCTTCTACAGCTGTGCCCAGCAGTGGCTGACTGACAGCGGGTTTTGTCCGTGCCCATCCCTCTCCTCTTACCCTGATTTTCTAGCGTGACATCCACAACCAATGACTTCGTGTATCTCTTTTCTTCCCCTAAATACAAAGTTGAAGACAAATGAGTATCTCCTGGCGTCGTTTGTCTTATGGTTTCTGTTGTTTATAGAATTTCAGAATCGTGAATTTCTCTTTTCTATCTCAGGTTTGCCTCAAATGGTCCTCATCACATCGACCTCTTCCGGTCGCAACAGCGCCTCCTAGCAACATAATTTAGGCCCAGTTCCATTTCTATCCCTAGCACCTTCATTTCCCCTAGCCTCAGCCTCCAATGTTGAAAGGTGTAATATGATTTTAATAAGAAACATTATGATGATGGCTCCACCAGGCCTAAATTGAGCCCAAATAGGAAATCCTGTCATATCCTTTTTGCAATAGACAACAAAGGGGAAGATCATAAATAGGCATTGGGGACTGAAATGGAACCCGATCCGTCATCATAATTATAAAATAAAATAAAATGTTTTTAAAAATAAAAATGTATTAACAAATATCACCAAACAAAAGAGAAACAGTCATATGCAAACTATTTTCATTGCCAGGAATCCTAAACAAACAAATCATATTCATTAATAATACAACAAGTTTTAATTGCCTTTTTGTTTTTCATTTTAGTTAAAGTAGTGCCATATTGTTTAAACTCATTATAAAGTGAAAAAAGTTTACGTTTTGAATTAGACCATTTGCATTTGTGAATATGAAATGTACCTAGTATTATTAGCAGTTGAATTAAATATACTACATCTTTATCTATGTCAGAATTTCTGAAATAAATCATTATTCAGTCATCATAATGATCTCTTGAATCTGTAAAAGTATTACACGGCTCACATTCAAATTGAGTGATTTGACAATCTAATTTACAAATGAAAGCAAATTTGAAATAGTGTATAATGAATAATCAATAATATCCAATTCAAATATTTCAATCCAACTGTGTTATTTCTTAGCTTATTCAGATATGGATTTTGTATGAGACAGAGAGATACGCAATATGGATGTTTCTGGAAAAGGGCAGATGGCTGAACACTTGATTCCGTTAAGATAATAGTTGTCACATCCTTTATCAATATATTGCATTAGTGGGTGAACCTACAAATTATTGCATTGTCAGTTCAGTATGGCAGAAATTACAATAACATAAAACAACATGAGATTGAGAAATATCTTTATTCTTATTCTAAGAGAATTTTGGAGATTAAATTAACAGAGTTGGTACAGTTGAACATAGTTACATTAAAATGTGTTCATTGGTGATTTTAGCATCTAAATCTTGGTGGTGGGAAAAAAATCGAATGTTTTGTTGCATGCCAGAAAAGCCACTACACAACACAACACGAAACAATACATGAATTGCACTATAACGGTGACAAACGGTGACAACAAACTGTTAGGGCCTACATAAAGCTGTCCCAACAGCAGAGCTTTCTTTTCAGCACCATGGAGTGAATTCTTACCACCGCTACACCTGGCTATCAGCGGAGCCTTGTCTGGCAGAGAAACAATTCATTCAGCTTCATTTACTGCCTTAAAAAAAACATAGCTGATATGGCTGACTGCTGTTTTCGGGTCGAATTGGACCGATTTACAAGTTCTCTCGGGAAAATGTAGTTAATTTAATCTGAATGTCATAAGGTTCCATGACTTTGTCCACACAGGGCATAACTTTTGTACACCTGTGGTGTTCCCGGTCAAAAATGACCGGTCATTAGAAATGAATGGGTGAGCCTACAATTAGTGTATAAAATTGAGTTCAGGCACATGCCCATTCATCAGATGGACACACTGCCTCTCCCAGACCTCCACATGCATGTGTGTTTGATCACACACACACACACACACACACACACACACACACACACACACACACACACACACACACACACACACACACACACACACACACACACACACACACACACACACACACACACACACACACCTCACTCCCCTTCTTGGCTTCCATGGCAACCCCCACGGGAACCTTTTCCCAATATAATCTTTCCCCCATGGGAACCACACCTATTGGCATTCTCACAAACAATCGCAACATTGTTTCAATAATATATAGAACTTTTCTTGCAGCTCTGGTATATAAAGCTTTTTTGAGGCCTTGCTCACAATTCATTCTGCGACAGCACAATGACCAAACGATATACTGTGAGGCTCTTGATCATATCTTTGATCATGACACTGGTGAGGAGGAGAGAGTCCTTGTTAAACTTTGACACAAAGTAGTCTGTGATAAATAGCACAAAATGTTTAATTTTAGTATTTGTTATAGTCAAAATAATCCATACATTATGCTTTTTTTTAAACTCATAAACGAGTTATGAGCTCAGGTCCATGAGGCCTTGTAATATTCACAAGAACTTAAGTTGATAAAAAGATCTAACACGACATTAGGTGATAATATATGTATTATTATGGATTTATAATCAGCTATAATGGGGTGGTCATTTTGGACCGGGAACACATAATTAATTAACATGAAACAAACACAACAGGAGAGTTAAAGAAATGTGGTTTCCCCTGACAATTGAGATGTAAAAACTATGTCATAAGGGGACAATTTCGATTAGGACATTATTGAGTGAGCTAGAATGGACGTAGTCAATATAACTATTTGTTCAGCACTTTTGAAATGTACAGTGACGGAATTCAGAACATGGGCTGTTCTTACAGTATTCTCCCTGTACACCATGTCAGAACCGTAGGACAAATAAAGGGGGCATATAAGCCGACAATGAAAGCTCTTACAATATTCAATGATTACATTTCTCTAAAACAGGCTACATGTGCACCACCAAGTCAGAACAGTAGGCTAAGTTATGAGGGGAAAGGGACCAAATTATTAGGGTGAGGCACATGGGCTACTAACAGCTTACTACACAACATATACTTAGTACTACTTTGTTAGCTACGGTATACATTTCTCCCTGGCACATTACATCATATATGCAGCAGCATACAATACATTTTTGGACTGACCTTGTTGTGCTGTGCTCACTTGAACAGGAAGGTGGTGTGGTGGTTCTTCTTGTGGGCAAATTGTGTCATCAAACGTTGTCATCAAAGTCTGTCATTCTTTGGATTTATGGTGCTTTCAAGACAACTGGGAACTCAGGGAGCTCTAGAAAGAGGCTTGAGTTCCCAACTTGGATTTGTGAGTTGGATGACCTTTCAAAATGTATTTTCCCAGTCAAAGTTATTTTTTTCTTTCCCAGAGTTCCCAGTTGTCTTGAACTCACTGAAGTCTGAGATTTCCCAGTTCTGAGTTTCCATTTGTTTTGAACGTGGCAGAAGTCGTGCTGGATTGACAGCATGGCAATGTATTCAGTCTTTTCTGGTCCATGTTGTTGCATTTGAATGTTGACCCTTTTAAGCTTGGAAAATATACCCTTAAACCCAGACTTGGACCACACACCCACTCCACTGAATAGCAGGCTAGTGATTGCAGTTATCCACTGATTCCATCCAAACTACTTGCAACTTGTTGTGTAATGTTTATGTCCAATGGCCGATGAGCACCGATACGTTTTATCTATAATTTCTCTTCATATGACCAGATTGAAAAGGATTTGTGTCACGTCTGCTCCCGTTCTTCCCCCCCCTGGCGCTTGAGGGTGCCAGGTTGCCCTGCATCACACACTCGTTCCATCCATTACGCACACCTGCCTTCCCTCGTCACGCGCATCAGCGATATTGGATTCACCTGGACTCACTCATCTGTTTATTTCCTCCCCTATATTTATCAGTTCCCTTGCTCTGTTCCCCGCTGCTGCATTGATTGTCTTTAGTTTGTGTTACCTGTTTGCTTACGCTGTTCCTGTCTCGTTCCATGTCCGTTATATATTAAATGTTTTACTCCCCGTACCTGCTACGTCTCTCCAGCGTCATTCCATGTGACAATTTGCCAGTAGATTGTCAACTTGATTCATGATGATGACTGCTTGTCTAGCTAAGATTTTGAAAGTATGATGTTGATATGATCAGTCCAATCAAATCTATGGTAGATATGAAGTGATTTGATGTCATTTTATCTGTGGCCAATGACCTTGAGCCTTCTTCGATGGGCACTTCTAATATAACTCTATGGCAGCACCCAAGGGCCTTGAATTTTTTAGCTCTCCCCGTAGATTGTGGTGACGTAGTGTCCCCATGAGTGACAGAACACCGAGCCAATCACGGCACAACTAGAGAACATTACCAACCCCTACACTCCCTATTTTCCACTGGCTGCCCCACCACCACAAAGCACTGAGCTAGGCTGAAACACCTGCATACTGGAGCTGCCTTCAGAAAGCAAAAAAAGAGACCATTTTTGTATGATGCTTTAACTCAATTATTTTTTATTTTACATTGTTTGCAAACTGATGTGACATGCATTAATCCCAAAATAACAGGCAAAACAGGCAACAACAAAACATATATATATATAGTGTAGCAGCAGTGCCTGATCAGATGCTCTTACATGTAGCAACATTACCTGGTCTGAAGCTCTTAAATGTAGCAAGAGTGCAACAGCAATGCCTTCCATGACTGTCTACTAGACCTCTTGAACACACTTCACATGAATGAAAACAGGCATATCAATCCTACCAAAACACACACATATACATACATACACACACTATCATTCAAAAGTTTGGGGTCACTTAGAAATGTCCTTGTTTTTGAAAGAATAGCTACTTTTTTGTCCATTAAAATAAATACAGTGTAGACATTGTTAATGTTGTAAAGGACTATTGTAGCTGGAAACAGCTGATTGTTTTATGGAATATCTACATAGGCGTAGAGAGGCCCATTATCAGCAATCATCACTCCTGTGTTCCAATGGCACGTTGTGTTCGCTAATCCAAGTTTATCATTTTAAAATGCTAATTGATCATTAGAAAAACCTTTTGCAATTATGTTAGCACAGCTGAAAACTGTTGTTCTGATTAAAGAAGCAATGAAACTGGCCTTTAGACTAGTTGAGTATCTGAAGCATCAGCATTTCTGGGTTCGATTACAGGCTCAAAATAGCCAGAAACAAAGTACTTTCTTCTGAAACTTGTACAACGCTGTGTACTACTCCCTTCACAGAATAGCGCAAACTGGCTCTAACCAGAATAGAAAGAGGAGTGGGAGGCCCCAGGGCACAACTGAGCAAGAGGACAAGTACATTAGATTGTCTAGCTTGAGAAACAGACGCCTCACAAGTCCTCAACTGGCAGCTTCATTAAATTGTACCCGCAAAACACCAGTCTCAACGTCAACAGTGAAGAGGCGACTCCGGGATGCTGGCCTTCTAGGCAGAGTTCCTCTGTCCAGTGTCTGTGTTCTTTTGCCCATCTTAATCTTTTCTTTTTATTGGCCAGTCTGAGATATGGCTTTTTCTTTGCAACTCTGCCTGTAGGGAACTCCTCATTGTGCACATCTGAAGAGTTGTCACACATTGTCCAATAACATTATAAACGTCCATTTGTAGGAAATATTATTCAAGATACGGAACACAAATTCACATTATTACCTAATAGGTGCTTGCAGGACGTTTTCATATTTTCTTTGGAAAGTTGACCATTTTTGTGGAAAGGAGCGGTTCCACACACAGCACCAACCGACTACCTTCTCAATAACATCCCGTCTGTACTCTGCTATGTCTTTCTTCTGCTCTCAACTTCTGGAAGAAGAAAAAAAGAGCATGAATCAATGATTCTAATAACTCTATTTCTATATCTGAGGATCAAGCAAATGCCTTCTGTTGTCACACTGTGGTTAAATGTAGCAAGAGTGTAGCAACAGTGCCTGGTCTGATGCGCTTCAATGTAGCAAGAGTGTAGCAACAATGCCTGGTCTGATGCGCTTCAATGTAGCAAGAGTGCAACAGCAATGCCTTCCATGACTGTCTACTAGCCCTCTTGAACACACTTCACATGAATGAAAAAAGGCATATCAATCCTACCTTGGGCTGTAGTCAAGCAACTCTCACAATAGGTATCTGCAGAAAGAGAGCACAGATACATAAGAGCCATATACAGTCCAGTACTAGATGTTAGTAGGTAATCATTTAAAAAAACAAATTCAGCAAATGGACTTGTCAGAAGACACATTTTTAACAAAGGTGTGCAGACTACTTACAGTGATCCACATCGTCAGGCTGTACAGCAAGCAACTCAAACAGACATTCAAAGTGCAACAAGTTCCTCATACTATGTAGCAAATTGTCTATAATCCTGTCAAAAGTGATCCTATCTTCTACAAGAGAGTGAGATAGTTGTATTCATACAACCTATGCAACGTTCTAGTCATGTGACCTCAGCTAGGTAACAAGAAACAATAGGATCAGCATCACCAACATTCCTCACATGACATGTGGGCTGCCCTACATATTTTATCTCATAGTAGGCTAGAAAGTTTCCTCCACAAGTCTTTCCATTGTCATATAACACAAATGGATTCACAAAACACAATGATTTACTCTGTATAACTGGTTATCTAGCCTACCTCTTCAAGGGATAGTGTGCTGATCGTTTTTTTGTGTCATAGGATAGGATACAGTGCACTCTCTACTGCTGGTCAAAATTATATCACAGTATGCCTATATAGGTCAGTTTAAAAAGAGTACGATTTTATATTAAGGTACTCTTTATAAACAGTGTATAACGGATATGTAATGGGGTTATAAGTTACAGGTAGTTAATTAGTTTATAAATAACAATCTATGTATAAAAAACGTATTGTTATTTACAACAACAAAAAACTGTGTTGACAGAGACGAAAAAGAGATGCTAAAACCGGTCCAGCCAGCGGCGCTATAGCTCTGCCTGCACGCGGCTTCCTACAGCTACTATATATGGGCATTTTTACCTAAAAAGGATTGTGATTTGAAACGCGGTTAATTATTGCTCTCCTCCATGTGATGTCAGTTTGAGCAGCGGAAAATATTACTGTGCCAGTAGGGGAAAGGGCAAACCGAACGTTAGATACTTTTTAGGCAGGCTTGCCATGCACTGACTTGGTAGCAACATTGTACTTCCTTGAACTGAATTTGGTGGATAACTGAACAGCCAGACAGACCGTCGTTCATCTTCACAACAACCTGTGGATTTGACAAAAATAGTAAGTTACAGTAAACGTCAACTATTTTAGAAATAGTCCCACATTCAGACTAGTGGTCTACTACCAGTAACTTATATGGGACGTGCGAAATGTATGCATAAGTGTTCGATTATACGTGCAACTAGTAATGTACTTAGAAAACAGAAAAGTAACGTTCGAATACGAGAAGGTATAACCACAATATTTGGTATGACGTAAGCTAGCTCGCTACTAAGCTAGCACATCAAGGCTGCACGACCAACCACCACCATGGTTGCATGCACTTGATTTCTTTCTCCTGATTTCGTAATTATTGACCAGTGCACCAATTATGTAAACTGGAACGGTGTGTGCATCATTGACGTTTATGTTGACAGGGTCTAACTACAATATGTTTTTCTCATCTCCAGCTGAACTAGATTTACTTTGAATTTAACATCTCGCGGTAACCCCGCCTACTGCTTCCCCTGTCTTCTCCTTCGAGTTTTTATTGGCGGATCGCAACCAACTAACAGATGCATATACTACAAGCTACTGTACTGGAGTGAGGCCGGTCACGACCAGCCTATACCACTATGTTCTCTTATTAATAACTAACCCATCATTTTGAACAAAAACCTAAAACTGTACTCTTTGTCGGATTTAAGTGTCTATTCAGAGCCCAGCTCTGGAACCTCTTAATTCAGTATTCCTTGTAACATTTCTGCTGTAAAGTCCTGGAGATCCAGAAATATATTTGCCCCCTTCACAATGCTGTCTAACTTCTTAGATTTTTTTGTTGTTGATTTTTAAAATTAGTTTGAGTAGTGCAATTTGTCACTTGTGCTATATACGCAACAAAGTCCACCTTCTTCACTGTTAGTGTGTCGGGATCCTTCTCCTGCATGGCATTCACTGCAGACTGTGGGACATCCACTACCATCTCATCTCTATTCACTCCTTCAGGTATTTTCACTGCCTCCACATAGGAGATCTGCTGGATAGCCTTGATCCTGCTACTGCAACCTCCATCCTTACAGGGCACTCTGGGAACTCGGGAATGTGATTCCCATCACAATTACAGCAACATGCTTAATCTGACTCTTCAACATATTTATTCCTTCGACAAACACTTGCCACGTGTCCAAACTTTTTACAATTGTAACACTACAGCGGCTTCTGTACATGCGGTCTCACCGCATATCTCACATACCCAAGTTTTACATGTTGGGAGAACCACTTAATCAAAAGAAAGTAAAAATGATAGGCTTTGCTCTTTCCTTCCGTCTATCATTCGATTCAAGCGACGTGCGTCAACCACTCCTGGCATGTTATCCCTAAGCCCCACTGCCTCTATGTCCAACGAGACACCAGAGATGACACCTTTTTGCTCCCCCTGTCAATCTTCATAAAGCCCTTTGATTGGTTCAAATGGCTTGGGTGACAGGGTACATCACCATGTAATACACTATCACAGACAGTAGGTGGTGCAGTAGTCCTATGAAGGAGGAGAATGATGCTGGACCACTTTTTTTGGCATGGAGATGCAGACTTGGCTGCATGCAATGTGCCACTGCCCTGTTGCATATATCCTGTTGTATTGGTCTCATGTGACTACTTTCTAAATCTTGATCCAAAAGGTTCCATGGGGGCCAAATTAGTTATTGATGAGGCTCAACTTCTCCGCTGATCCTGATTTGATATTTGGGTTGTAATCTGCTCTGTAAACAGGCCACCAGTGAAAATGATGTGTTAGACTTCATTGAGTTACTTGTTTTAGGATTATTAAGCCCTTATTTGACATATGATATAAATTTAAAAGCAGTACTGTAACTGATTTTGCTGTATGTATGTATGGATTCACTTGCATTGGTTAAGATTTGAGTTTGGCCCAACATTAATGTTTTTGACCACAGAGAAAATACCACTCTGTCCTGTGGTCATCCATTTACATGAATAGTGATCCCTCAGCTGTAGGAGTTCTGTCCTGGAGAGGTGATGGGGGAACAGATGGATTATGAATGTGTTATGAATGTGTATGTGTATCTGAATGAGTAGATTGTGTTGTACAAATGATGATACATTGAATGTGCAGTAGCAGTAGTTTCCCAGATTGCATTACACTGTCCAGTTATAGATTATTTCAAGTTTTGTATAAGAGCCCTAGTCATATAGTTATTGAGCTCTTTAGTCCTGTGACAAAAACAGTGCTTTATTTTTTGTGTATTCTGTACCTCCAGTATTTGTACTCAGTGATTTTGATTGATTTGATACTAAGTCATATTCAGTATTACGCTATAGTTCATCAGTATATCTATTGTTCAACTCTCATCCGATGGGAGAAGTTACAGTAGTGGTGGGATGCAGCAATTTCATTTGACTCCAATAGGTTCAGTGTGCGCCATAAACTGACAATAGCGGGTCTGGGAGTGGGAGGAACATCTCTGCTGCGATCCTTCTTGCTTTGTTACGTCTGGGAAGCCATTTTGGAATTCTGCTTGTAGTGCCTGATAATTACGTACACACACGCACTGTCAACTTGCAAACTTTTGTGTGTGTTCACGGATAAATATTATTTTGGTATCTGGGTTAGGATCATCGAACGCACCATACCTGGAATAGACGCCTCGACACGAGGTGTGAAGTTAACGCATCTTGCGAGACAGAAATGTGTGGATCTTTTTCAACTGGATTACGCTCATAAGAATATCAGATGGACTCTTATCTGACGGGCAAGTAGAAGTTACACGCGATATTATTGGAATTATGTTTTATCTAACGTTTTTTTAGTAGTCATAAAATGTACTATAAATTAACGCGCATTTTATTTCCCAGTTTGTAGTGCTTCTCTGGCTCCTTTCTCCAGAATTCCGTTTTGACAGCGAATAGAACCCCGGGCCTGTTTCATTATTTCACATGTTAACTGCGAGCTTAGGCTCAAACGTTTGCTTTATATTACCCTCAGTATCCGCGCAATGAGAGCCTACGTTTGATATGTATGTTATAAACGCAACGTTAATGTCAGTGCATGGACGGGTGTCTGCGTTGTCTAAATATTGCCTTCTAAAATTAGCATTAGGCAATACGAGACTCACGGAGTTTATGGGTCACTTGGACATGCATCATATTTGTAATTTAGCCATTTGCTGCTCCAATTGCACATATTGAAATGGAAGTATAAATTTGGACATATCCAAAACCCGACTTGTGCAGAATCAACAATTCGATTATTTTTTTTAACCTAGCGCGTCACATACTGTTCTGTGAAAAGACCGTTTTACAAAAAACATGCATGTTGTGAAAGTGGCAATTTTAGAAAGGTTTCTATAGAGCTCCACAGTGGAGGTGTCATAATACCGATAAAACCTAGTGGTCAAACGGAAATAGTGTCAATCGTTTTTCCACCATTCATTTTTTGGGGATTTTAGAAACACTTAATAAGGGCTGTAGCTGTGTTCGAATACCCATACTGTATACTACATACTTAATGAGTATATACTATTAGTTAATTTTAGTATACTGTAAACAAACTATCGTTTCAGTTGAGTGCTCCTGAAGTTGATGATGTTGCGATGCAACCTCTTGCTAGCTTGTTAGCATAACCAATGACTAGCAAAACATGTTACGATTTCGGGTGTGTTCGTAAATTCAGTCTGGAGTGCCAGAGTGTGATATGGGTGTTTGTAAATCCAGAGCATTGTCAGTTTGTAAATTCGGAGCGTTTCACTCTCGGAGCATTCAGATGTCACACTGGACGCTCAGGCCGAGGAGTATGGTTGATCCGAGCGTTCAACGGCAAGCTAACTGACTAACGTTGGCTAGCTACTTCCAGACTCAAATGATAGAACACCTCACTGAACATTTTACTCGCCCTAGCAGAGCTGGTTAGGCTGTTTATGTTATCCAGAACATTGGTGACTGAGCTGCTGGCAACTATTTAATTACACCTTTTTTGCCACCGTTTACTGACACCGGCCTTATTCATCAGGAGAGTGCTCTGAAATCGGAGTAGCTAGGCAAAATTAACAATATCCATAGAAACGCACAACTATACCACTTAGCTAAGAATGATGTGAATAATCAAGTCAAACGTTGGGTAGTTAATATACTGCCTGGCAAGTTCGATGTAGTAGACAACTAACGTTAGGTAACTAGCTAACATAGCATTACAGCAGTATGTACTTTACCGGTATGTGGTTCGTAAGGATAGCGTAACTAACAAATTGTCAGCCAACATAACGTGTAACTTATGTGAAAAGTTATTACTTTATTACATTGCTTAACATCTGTCATAATTTGTTCAAGCAATGAATTTGTATCCGCTCTCATCGGACTTCGGCTGCATATTTTCCACCATTTTCTTCAAATCTGAAAAATGAAGCCACAGCCATTTTCTGAAGAATTGCATTATAGGCCGTAAAAGCACGGAAACAGTGTCCACTGCGTGTATACTTCGTATTTTGGCGAATTTAGTACGGGAACTTTTGGCATACTAACTATATCCATACTATGACCAATAAGCATACAATATACTCAATTTGCGTCACAAATAGTGAGGTTAGTATGAGTATTCGAACACCGCTTGTGTTTCATGTAGGCTTACCCTGGCATGACGTTTTGATAACCATATAAATCTCTCCCGGACAAGGTGACTTTTTTATCTAAACTATTGGTACCATTTCCCTGTTTGACCGCTCGGCTTTATGGGTATTATGACTCATACTGTGGTTCTCTATAGCAGGGTTTCCCAAACTTGGTCATGCCCCCCTCCGTGCACATTTTGTTTTTTGCCCAGGCACTACACAGCTGATTCTAATAATCATAGCTTGGTGATGAGTTGGTTATTTAAGTTTGGGGAACCCTGCTCTATAGTGTGTGTGTGTGTGTATATATATATATATATATATATATATATATATATATATATATATATATGGGTGGGTGGGCGGGCTAGTGAGTGTGCCTGTGCTGTTTGTGTTCAGCCTGTCTCTCGAGTATAAGTTCATAGGTCGTGCCCTTTGCAAGATTTTACAAGCTAAGCCTGGGAAGGGTTTTGACAAGAAAGGAGACAGGTTTTGTCAGATTTGACATTTCGTAGCAGGTTAGGAGAATTTACGCAGCAGATTAGGATAGTTAATGTAGCAGGTTGGATAATTAGGTTAAGGTTAGAAAAAGAGTTATGGTTAGCTAAAATGTAAATAATAATCAAATTTTTATGTGAATTTGACAAACGCTGAATCCTTTCTACCCATGACCCCTGGGAAGATGGCTTGTAAAAGCAAAAATGGAGGATGACCAATTGCTCTTTTATGGTGGTTGTGAGTCATTGGATGGCAGTTGAAACATGTTTCTAAAGTTGGTTCCCATCTCAGCAATCTCAAAATAATTCAGTTTTGAACACACAGGAGGGCTTATATTGTTATTTTCCTCAACTTGGAATGTCCAGTAACTTCTGCATCCTGAAGGATTGCCAAAAACAGGCCACCAATCCAACCAACTAATCCAGGTAGAATTAAAGACGCCACATGGGTTTTCATGATTATTTATCCCTGTTTTGGGCCTTTGGATTTACAAATAGATTTTACCTGTGGTTAAGATTACCCGGCTGTAGGCCCTCTGATTTGTCATTCCCCCAAATCTGGCATCTGTTCCCTCTATAGTGCTCGGTCTTATTTAGTACAACCTCTATAATAGTAGATTATAGGTTGCAGGGGTGCTTCCTTACAGTAGGATGGCCCTGAAAGTTACTACCCACGTCATATCTTCCTACAACAAACCCTGAGCCGTGCTGATACTAGAGTAGCTAAGTTATCAGCGGAAGCGGAGTCATTCATACCAAACCGGCTGAATTATGTAACCATTGAATTCTGTGCATATTTGAGAGGCAACCGTTCCATTGCTGTTTGAGTTTACTTCAAGGCTAGATGTTGTAGATCCATATTTAAAATCAATACATTAGTGTTTTAGCTCCATTTATTGATTTCCCTCTGTTTTGAATAGACTAAACTAATCACCACAACCAAATTCATCCCTGTCATGTTCCCTATATAGTACCTGTTAGGTTACTATATATTTGACTGAGGGTTTAAACAGGTTTCATGTTAGCCCTCTCCTGACCCTTCACGGGGTCATGTTCAATTGAGTAGCTTATAGATGACTGTGTCCCACGCGTGCCATCTTCCTGGTGTTGCGTCTGGGAGTGTGCAGGGCTCACAATGTTGCAGACAGAAATGTAGGCTAATGTATAGAACTGGCAAAATTCCCACAATTATATCTACTCCTCTCCTACACAAACATTCTGTAATGTTATTTGCACCGCACCCTCCTGAACAGGCCCCAGGCATCTACCTGGCTAGGTGTGTCCCGTCCATTACCAGGGTTGGGCCTATAGCTCCACCTCTGTATGTGCTACTCTCTGAAGGGAGAGAGCCTGTTTTCTCCAGTCGGTCTGGTATTGGGCTGGGTGCTGTGCCTGAGAGGGAGTCAGTCTGGTATTTTGGCTGGGTGCCTTGCCTGAGAGGGACTCCCATTGTCCCCTGTCCTGTCTCCACTGGTCCCCGTCAGCCCACAGCTGCTGAACTACAGAAAGAGAAGAAGAGTTCCATTCATTATCCAACACTGCTGCCTGCCTTCCGAAGCGCAAGTCGTCAACAGGCCGCAGACATAATGCAAGGGAAGGAGGTTGGCCAAGTCTATTCTACAGAACAGAGCAGAGCAGAGCTGTAGTATTGTGTGCTAGGGGAAATTATAATGTGTAACTGCTGTCATTACTCACCTGTCTGCCTGCCTGCCTGGGTTCTGGGACTCTCCAGAGCAGCTACTGCTGCCTAGGTTTTCTTGGAGTGAAGCCAAGTAGATTGGGTCTAATGTGGGATTGTGCTGTGGAGGCACAGAGAGAGATTGACTTAATATTCACCAGAGAGGTGTAGTATGTCTGTGGAACAGTTTGTTTGTATGCTAACTAGTGAGTATTTGTAGGACTATGCTATTGCTCTGTGGGAACGTAAATCAACTTGTTACTGGATCTAAACATCACTAGTGTCGAGAGACAAGCTGAACAATTCAGTGTGTGTGTGTGTGTGTGTGTAATGCATGCCTTTGCTGGTGTGTTAGAATGATAATCCCTCATCTATTGTGCTATGGCCTAAAGAGCCCTCTCCCTTCCACCCTGACTCTTGCAGTCTGATTGGAGAATGACCATGGATTTCTCTCGTCTACACACATACACTCCTCCACAGTGTGCTCCAGAGAACACAGGATATACCTACTCCCTCAGGTGAGAATGCTGGCTGCGCTACGTGTATGGAACAATTGCATGAGTATTTACTTGAATTGAAATGGTATAGTACATATCCTGTTCCTCTGTAGAACAGGCTAGAGGGTTCATACTGTGTCTTATCCAAGGTTCAGGGATCTATCTGTTCCTCTGTAGAGCAGGCTAGAGGGTTCATACTGTGTCTTATCCAAGGTTCAGGGAGCTATCTGTTCCTCTGTAGAACAGGCTAGAGGTTTCATACTGTGTCTTATCCAAGGTTCAGGGAGCTATCTGTTCCTCTGTAGAACAGGCTAGAGGTTTCATACTGTGTCTTATCCAAGGTTCAGGGAGCTATCTGTTCCTCTGTAGAACAGGCTAGAGGTTTCATACTGTGTCTTATCCAAGGTTCAGGGAGCTATCTGTTCCTCTGTAGAACAGGCTGGAGGGTTCATACTGTGTCTTATCCAAGGTTCAGGGAGCTATCTGTTCCTCTGTAGAACAGGCTAGAGGGTTCATACTGTGTCTTATCCAAGGTTCAGGGAGCTATCTGTTCCTCTGTAGAACAGGCTGGAGGGTTCATACTGTGTCTTATCCAAGGTTCAGGGAGCTATCTGTTCCTCTGTAGAACAGGCTGGAGGGTTCATACTGTGTCTTATCCAAGGTTCAGGGATCTATCTGTTCCTCTGTAGAACAGGCTGGAGGGTTCATACTGTGTCTTATCCAAGGTTCAGGGAGCTATCTGTTCCTCTGTAGAACAGGCTGGAGGGTTCATACTGTGTCTTATCCAAGGTTCAGGGAGCTATCTGTTCCTCTGTAGAACAGGCTAGAGGGTTCATACTGTGTCTTATCCAAGGTTCAGGGAGCTATCTGTTCCTCTGTAGAACAGGCTAGAGGTTTCATACTGTGTCTTATCCAAGGTTCAGGGAGCTATCTGTTACTCTGTAGAACAGGCTGGAGGGTTCATACTGTGTCTTATCCAAGGTTCAGGGAGCTATCTGTTCCTCTGTAGAACAGGCTGGAGGGTTCATACTGTGTCTTATCCAAGGTTCAGGGAGCTATCTGTTACTCTGTAGAACAGGCTAGAGGGTTCATACTGTGTCTTATCCAAGGTTCAGGGAGCTATCTGCTCCTCTGTTGCTCTTCCCGTATTCAGATGTCCTCCAGATGTGTGGCGAGGGTTATCATCAATCTTTCCTTTCTACACAAGTTAGCTATTCTTCCTTGACTCACATAAAAATAGTATTTGTTATTGAATCCCGTCGCCCTAATGTGGTTATGTCCACTGACTACAGTCAGAGCCTCTGTCAGATCAGTCAAGTCATTACCACAGCCGTGGAGAATGAAAGGGTTCTGCTGCCTCAAATTATCCTGAGGTTGTTTCTCATTCACCTCCCGTTTTTCAGTCTTTCACATCTCTTTCCAAGAGTGAAGCACCATTAGGAGTCCTGAATGAGTTTGTGTTGCATTCAGAAATCTTACTGAATTGATTGTCTTTGCTTTCACTTGAGTAAAAAGATATTTTGAAGTACATTTGAGAATACATTTTACAATAGTTGGAGTGAGGAGGGAATGTTGAAATTGTAAAGATGTATTTTAATTTGGCTTCTATTTCTAGCTAAATATTTGCAGTCTTGATACAAATATTCATCCTTGACAGTTGATAGATTGAAGATCTTGGTGCATTCTTTCTGATGAGTTCCAGAGTTGCTCACAAGAACAACCGCTGTGGTTGTGGTTTCGATGATTCAACCCGATGATTCAGTCAGTGTGTGCGCTTGTGGTTCAGCATTTCTGTGTGTAAGGCTATGTGTTATGAGGGAACAACACAATGAAAATGGTAGCATAGCGCCTTTGTAGTTTTCTTAGTTTGGACTAACTATCTCTTGCTTAGCTTGGTGCTTCCTTTGCTTCCTGTGTTTCCTCTCATGGTACAGTATGTCTCATGTTAGTCACACTGTTCTCTCTCTCCCACTGAATTTTCAAGGAAGAAACTTTTCATGTTGTGCAGTTTATTTATTTTTTTCTGGATAAAAAAAGGGGGCTTAGGTGGTGGGCGTGGCAATGGACGCGGCAAAGGGCACAGTTAGACTTCAGCTCGGCTGGATTTTGGGGAACATTTGAAAGGCCCCCCATCTAAGTGGTGTAGCAATTTTTTTGTGATCTCTCTCTTCAGCACATCATCTCTGGGGGTATGAAACTGCTTGCAGGTGTGATTGTCACTGAATATGCAGGTGATTTGTGTGAAGTTGGAATGTTGTTTTTTTACACTGTCACTTTTGACACCTCGTGTAAAGAAATGGGGGGGAAATGGCAGTGCTGGAATTTGGGTCTTTAAGAGGTGAAATTCTGTTGCACTTCTTGTTGAGAGAGAGAATAACAGTGTAACACACTCGTGTACGGGAGCATGTTCTAACACAACCACTCCCATTAGATTGACTACCACACTCTACCCTCGCTCTCCTTTGAAAAATGCTAAGGGCATTCCTATAGAAAGCCCTTCAGTCAGCTGACATGTTTAGTCCTCTCCTCTCCCTGAGTTGGACTAGGCCCAGACCACAGGCTGTCCTCCAAGGCCTGGCTTGCCTGACAACTAGATGACATTTACATACATCCCTTGTAATTGCCTTTAATATCTCACTGTTCTCACAGGCATGTAGAAGAGGTGGGAGTGCCAGGGTGTGTGGGTTTGCCATGAGGAGCCTTGTGTCAAGGGGAACGGGGGTGTGTGTGTGTGTGCGTGCGTTGCAGTAGAGAAATGGCTTCCTTACCGCAGTAGAATTTGCTGCAGGTGAGCTCTCTACACGAGACAGGATTTAGTCTACGATCCAGTCCTTAAGGGCTTCTGCTGGTAATGTTTTTTTCTATGTCTCATAATTGCTCAGTTTAACCCCTTGATAAGCTGTGGAGCCACGTTGACTCCCCTCACTGTGAAGGTATAAGGCAATCCCAGAAGAAACAAGATCATAACCAAGCAACACTTTCCCAACATTGAAAGCTCTCCCACAGCCGTGTCCTACCCAATAGAATCACACTTCATAGTTCAAATTCTAACAGCCCGGTTACTACTACCACATCTGACCGTGGGAAAGCCTGTTTTGGTGCCAGACCGGTCCCAGGTCGTGTGTGGAGTGAGGCGGAGACCGATTTAAAGGAAAAGGCCTAGCATGGTAAGCCTAGCATGGAAGACTGGAACAAGACCGCGTGTCTCCATGGTCCGGTGAGAGAGTTGATCAACCATATAAATGCCTGGTGGCACTGATCTGACAATTAGGTAAAGAGTCTCTCTTTCTTGTACATGAAAGAGTAATGTAGGCTAACACTTCACTTATTGAATTAGTTGAACTAACAACATGTTATTGATTTTGCCTTGTTGGGCTGTTGTTTTTTAAATGGCAGAACAAACTGACAGAGAAGGCAGTTGACTCATGTACTGTAGCTAGGCATCAGAAATATCAGCCTATCAGTTTGAGAGCTGTCACTGTACTGTACTGTACTGTTGTGTGTGTGTGTGTGTGTGTGTGTGTGTGTGTGTGTGTGTGTGTGTGTGTGTGTGTGTGTGTGTGTGTGTGTGTGTGTGTGTGTGTGTGTGTGTGTGTGTGTGTGGCTTCTTGTGGAATGGGGAGAGGGTTGCGCTGAGAGGGACATGGTCAGGTGACAGCAACCGTTGGGCCATCTGTTGTCAGAACTCAAAAGACTGGTAGACAAGTTGGAGAAAGGGAGGGAGGAAGGAATGAAAGCCCAACCAATCACATCCAAAAATCTGAGAGGCCTTTTAGAAGCCCCACAGTGAGGGGAACAAACCTAGCCTGAGTGGACAGGAGCAGGAGGCCAGGGTCCCATTCATTAGGCAACACTGTAGCAAAACATTTAGCTAAGGGCAAAGGAAAATCAGGCTTTTTATTGGACAAGTTAAAGTAGTCCCTCCCTGTTTCAGTTCATTGTCTTCCGTTTGGGGCCTAATCAATACGACCCAGCAGAGACCACCATGCTACAGCCCACCAACCAAGGGTTAATTACCAGTGTATTCCCATTGGTACAAACACCATAGTCATCAGCTGTAAGGAGAATGGTAATTAATTGATGTAAACTGATTGATGTAAAGCCTGTACAATGTCTGCCCTTGTAAGAGGAGGTCTCCCTGCTCTCTCCCTGCTCTCTCCCTGCTCTCTCCCTGCTGTCTCCCTGCTGTCTCCCTGCTGTCTCCCTGCTCTCTCCCAGGCTCTCTCCCAGGCTCTCTCCCAGGCTCTCTCCCAGGCTCTCTCCCAGGCTCTCTCCCAGGCTCTCTCCCAGGCTCTCTCCCAGGCTCTCTCCCAGGCTCTCTCCCAGGCTCTCTCCCTGCTCTCTCCCAGGCTCTCAGCTATTTCCTGGCTTTAGACTATTGATCTACTGCTGTCAGTGGAGGATTCTGGGGTATTACCCCTGTGAGAAAATAAGTTGTACCAGCTATAGAGAGACATTCATTGTTATTTTTAATGATATGGCACCACCCAAGCTGCTCCCTGTACTACACCGGGAAATGGTGTAACGAGATACTAATCAGTCATAACTTTAATATTTGTTTTAATAAAAACGTTTTTTTTAATTATTGAACTCCATATATTAGAGAATCCATATACACCTCATGACCAAAAGAATGTGGACACCTGCTCCGTTCCGAAATCATGGGCATTAATATGGCTCTCTCCCTGCTCTCTCCCTGCTCTCTCCCAGGCTCTCAGCTATTTCCTGGCTGTAGACTATTGATCTACTGCTGTCAGTGGAGGATTCTGGGGTATTACCCCTGTGAGAAAATAAGTTGTACCAGCTATAGAGAGACATTCATTGTTATTTTTAATGATATGGCACCACCCAAGCTGCTCCCTGTACTACACCGGGAAATGGTGTAACGAGATACTAATCAGTCATAAATTTAATATTTGTTTTAATAAAAACTTTTTATAAATGATTGAACTCCATATATTAGAGAATCCATATACACCTCATGACCAAAAGAATGTGGACACCTGCTCCGTTCCAAAATCATGGGCATTAATATGGAGTTGGTCCCCCCCTTTGCTGCTATAACCTCCACTCTTCTGGGAAGGCCTTCCACTAGATGTTGGAACATTGCTGCGGGAACTTGTTTCCATTCAGCCACGAACATTAGTTAGGTCGGGCATTGATGTTGGCCGATTAGGCCCGGCTCGCAGTCGGCGTTCCAATTCATCCCAAAGGTGTTCGATGGGGTTGAGGTTAGGGTTCTGTGCAGGTCAGTCAAGTCCTTCCACACCGATCTCGAAAAACTATTTCTGTATGGACCTCGCTTTGTACATGGGGGCATTGTCATGATGAAACGGGAAAAGGGCTTTCCCCAAACTCTTGCCACAAAGTTGGAAGCGCAGAATCTTCTAGAATATCATTATATGCTGTAGCGTTAAGATTTCCCTTCACTGGAACTAAGGGGCCTAGCCCGAACCATGAAAAACAGCCCCAGACCATTATTCCTCCACCAAACTTTACAGTTGGCACTATGCATTGGGGAAGGTAGGGTTCTCCTGGCATCCGCCAAACCCAGATTCGTCCGTCGGACTGCAAGATGGTGAAGCATTCTCTGGAGTGATGAATCACGTGTTTCCACTGCTCCGGAGTCTAATGGCGGCAAGCTTTACACCACTCTAGCCGACACTTTGCACATGGTTATCTTAGGCTTGTGTGCGACTGCTTGGCCATGGAAACCCATTTTTATGAAGCTCCCGACGAGCAGTTATTGTGCTGACGTTGCTTCCAGAGGCAGTTTGGAACTCTGTAGTGGTGGGTTGCAACCGAGGATAGACAATTTTTCCGCGCTACATGCTTCAGCACTCGGCGGTCCCATTCTGTGAGCGTATGTGGCCTACCACTTTGTGGCTGAGCCGCTGTTGCTCCTAGATGTTTCCACTTCACAATAACAGCACTTACAGTTGACCGGGGTACCTCTAGCGGGGCAGAAATTTGACGAATTGAGTTGTTGGAAAGATGGCATCCTGACAGTGCCACGTTGAAAGTCACTGAGCTCTTCAGTAAGGCCATTCTACTGCCAATGATTTAGGGTAATATTAGGACTAGTGGTTATAGTGATATGATCAGCCTGGGGCCGGGTGGAAGGTGATCTAGGGTAATATTAGGACCAGTGGTTATAGTGATATGATCAGCCTGGGGCTGGGTGGAAGGTGATCTAGGTTAATATTAGGACTAGTGGTTATAGTGATATGATCAGCCTGGGGCTGGGTGGAAGGTGATCTAGGGTAATATTAGGACTAGTGGTTATAGTGATGTGATCAGCCTGGGGCTGGGTGGAAGGTGATCTAGGGTAATATTAGGACTAGTGGTTATAGTGATGTGATCAGCCTGGGGCTGGGTGGAAGGTGATCTAGGGTAATATTAGGACTAGTGGTTATAGTGATATGATCAGCCTGGGGCTGGGTGGAAGGTGATCTAGGGTAATATTAGGACTAGTGGTTATAGTGATATGATCAGCCTGGGGCTGGGTGGAAGGTGATCTAGGGTAATATTAGGACTAGTGGTTATAGTGATATGATCAGCCTGGGGCTGGGTGGAAGGTGATCTAGGGTAATATTAGGACTAGTGGTTATAGTGATGTGATCAGCCTGGGGCTGGGTGGAAGGTGAGAAGGAAGGGATGAAGTGGAGGTAATAAAGACTGTGTTCAAGGAAGGTTGAAGGCATATGTGGAGAAGGAGTGCCAGTTGCTGCTGGTTGGCCATGCTGCACTCACAGTTGTTTAGGACATCTGGTGTGTGTTGTGGGACAACTTGGGCTTGTGTCCATGCCTCTGTGTGTGTGTGTGTGTGTGTGTGTGTGTGTGTGTGTGTGTGTGTGTGTGTGTGTGTGTGTGTGTGTGTGTGTGTGTGTGTGTGTGTGTGTGTGTGTGTGTGGCAGCAGCATGGTTGTCTCCCTCAGACAGTGCTTCACTAGTCAAGGGCATGGTTGAATGGCAGCAGCTGGATGATTGTGTCTCTGTGTCAGAGGTGGTGTTGTTGACCCCATTCAGGCTGAACTTATAACATGTGAAGGGGAATTTCAACTACTGTCTCTTCTCTACTTGCTAGTGCTCCTCTCTGACAGGATTTGTTCTGTAGAAGTGGGAGGGGTTCAAACTCAGGCGGCCACAGATCACACACACACCCTCTCAGGCCCCGGAGAGCTGTTTGGAGAAGTTTCCATAGCAACAAGGGCAATATGAGAGAGAGAGGAAGAGATGGCACACTGTTGGAGAGAGAAGAGCAGGAAGAGAAGTGCTTCTGTTCTGTTTGAGGGACAAGAGGAGGATGGGCGGTGGCCGTAATCTGAGCCAATTGAAACCCACCCAGAGTTAGACAGATGGAAATCTGAGATCCCCTCTACCCAGCCTGTCCCTGCCCTGCCTGTGGTAAATATAGGCCTGTGTTCCTCCTCAGGGGAATGGCAGCTCTCTACTCTATAATGGTTTAGGAAACCGTAGGGTGGGACGTGTGTCTGTGTGTGTGTTTCCCCCACAGACCTGCACTGACCCTCCAGAGCCCAGCTTAAACAACTGTGGAAACATTTTCAGTAAAACCTAATTTTGTAAGCAGAATGTAGTGAGGCCCAGACGGGTTTAAAGGAGGAGTTGTGAACCCTGCTGGGAGTGATATCTCCCTCAGTAATACACTCCAGAACACAGCCTGCTGGTGGTTAGTCTCAACGCCACATTTGGTTTGAAACGGTTCTGCTAATGACGTTTTCAGTGTGTTTAGTATTTGGCCTAACATACCAGGCTTGTTAAGGGTGAGTTGACAGTGCATCAGTTTTTCAACAAAAAAGGTGTGTGTGTAGAATCGTTCAACCTGTGGTTTCACCGTTTAGGTTTCGAGAACATGTGGTTTGTAATCTGTGTCTGAGCTCCCTGACTGTGGTGTGTGTGACTGTATCACTTCTCCCTGACTGTGGTGTGTGTGACTGTATCACTGCTCCCTGACTGTGGTGTGTGTGACTGTATCACTGCTCCCTGACTGTGGTGTGTGTGACTGTATCACTGCTCCCTGACTGTGGTGTGTGTGACTGTATCACTGCTCCCTGACTGTGGTGTGTGTGACTGTATCACTGCTCCCTGACTGTGGTGTGTGTGACTGTATCACTGCTCCCTGACTGTGGTGTGTGTGACTGTATCACTGCTCCCTGACTGTGGTGTGTGTGACTGTATCACTGCTCCCTGACTGTGGTGTGTGTGACTGTATCACTGCTCCCTGACTGTGGTGTGTGTGACTGTATCACTGCTCCCTGACTGTGGTGTGTGTGACTGTATCACTTCTCCCTGACTGTGGTGTGTGTGACTGTATCACTGCTCCCTGACTGTGGTGTGTGTGACTGTATCACTGCTCCCTGACTGTGGTGTGTGTGACTGTATCACTGCTCTCTGACTGTGGTGTGTGTGACTGTATCACTGCTCCCTGACTGTGGTGTGTGTGACTGTATCACTGCTCCCTGACTGTGGTGTGTGTGACTGTATCACTGCTCCCTGACTGTGGTGTGTGTGACTGTATCACTGCTCCCTGACTGTGGTGTGTGTGACTGTATCACTGCTCTCTGACTGTGGTGTGTGTGACTGTATCACTGCTCTCTGACTGTGGTGTGTGTGACTGTATCACTGCTCCCTGACTGTGGTGTGTGTGACTGTATCACTGCTCCCTGACTGTGGTGTGTGTGACTGTATCACTGCTCCCTGACTGTGGTGTGTGTGACTGTATCACTGCTCCCTGGCTGTGATGTCAACTGTCTTTGATCTGGGAGGGGAGGTTAGATTAATATGATGAGGGTAATGAGGATCTGTCAGGGGAGATTAGATTAATATGATGAGGGTAATGAGGATCTGTCAGGGGAGATTAGATTAATATGATGAGGGTAATGAGGATCTGTCAGGGGAGATTAGATTAATATGATGAGGGTAATGAGGATCTGTCAGGGGAGATTAGCCCTCCCGTAGCATGCCAGCCAAACGTATAGCAGTCTATTCATTTTGTCAGACTCATTCCATGGGGGGCATAGTGTCTGCTGGATTTTGGTTTTTCCTTTCAATTATTAAGACCTAGACAACCAGGTGAGGGGAGTTGCTTACTAATTAGTGACCTTAATTCATCAAGTACAAGGGAGGAGTGAAAACCCCTTAGAAACTAGGCACTCCGTGGAAAGAGTTTGACACGTGTTCTATGGGCAATAGCAGAAAATTATTAATTCACTCGTTTTCACTCTCATCCTTTTGGCCGATGGCTTTAGACTTTTTTGTTGTTGGGACAAGTTACTTCATTTTAAGGACAAGTAAAATAATCTGTCCTATTTGTCAGAAGGACAAGTGGCTAAAACAATGTATGTCACACCCTGGAGGATCTATAACCTTATATTAATATGAGGGTAATGAGGATCTGTCAGGGGAGGTTATATTGATATGAGGGTAATGAGGATCTGGCAGGGGAGGTTATATTGATATGAGGGTAATGAGGATCTGGCAGGGGGGGGTAGATTAATATGAGGGTAATGAGGATCTGTCAGGGGAGGTTAGAGTAATATGAGGGTAATGAGAATCTGGCAGGGGAGGTTAGATTAATATGAGGGTAATGAGAATCTGGCAGGGGAGGTTAGGTTAATATGAGGGTAATGAGAATCTGGCAGGGGGGGGGTAGATTAATATGAGGGTAATGAGAATCTGGCAGGGGGGGTTAGATTAATATGAGGGTAATGAGAATCTGGCAGGGGAGGTTAGATTAATATGAGGGTAATGAGAATCTGGCAGGGGGGGTAGATGAATATGAGGGTAATGAGAATCTGGCAGTTGCTCCCAGGAAATTATGTGATTATATTCAGCAAACATTTATTAAATTTGACCACATGGATTTCAGTGAACTTTCCCTGCAGGTCAATGATTATTATAAAGTCCTCATCTATAATATAATAAATGAAAGGAAAGCTAGTAGGTTACCCCTGAGGCACCTCAGTGGTTGTACAATGTAGACTAAATCTCTGGGTGATCTGATCTCTCTCTGGTTCGTTAGTAGACCATCGGAGAACTGGCAGTACCCACTGAGTGTGGGAGGACTGGGCATCAAAGCTCCGTTGTTGTGTAAGAGAACAGTGGAGGAGGAGGAGAAGTGTTTTCTCTCTCTGCTTTTGGTCAGTGTCCAGTCTACTTTGATATCTAGTGTGGGGGCAGTTTAGTCGAGGGAAACTCATACGGATCAATACAGAGCCTTATAACGAATTGACGTAGGGGTTTGTAAGCAAGACGATGTGATGTGCTGACATCTTAATAAGCTCAATCAATAGCTGTGTGTGTGTGTGTGTGTGTGTGTGTGTGTGTGTGTGTGTGTGTGTGTGTGTGTGTGTGTGTGTGTGTGTGTGTGTGTGTGTGTGTGTGAGATGTGTTAAACACAGTGTTTAGAGGTGTTATTTGTGTGTGCATCCTTATTTCCACAAGTTGTGTGAGGTTTGTCTGTGTGTGGATTTACAGAGTATCTGTCTGTGTATCAATCCAGGTGTTGCACCACTACAGGGTTTGTAAAAAGAGCCCTCTGCCAAGCCGGAGCCCAGGATGTGCTGCGCCAAGCAGAGCTCTGTGTTAATGTCCCTGGCCAGTGGCTATAGACGGGCTGTTCATTCTGTTTCCTCCCAGGCGACCACAGGGAGATCCAGATCTGGCTCTGGAAGTCAACTGTACTGCTGGTTAATGGATTGATAATGTCATTGATTGGCTGTCCATTAACCTATTGTACCAGGTCTGAGTCTGTCCCTGGCCTAATTAGAAAGGAAAGATTAAAACAGAAATGCTGGAGACTGCAGACCATTAGGGTCAACACACACACACACACACACACACACACACACACACACACACACACACACACACATACACACACACTCAGTGAGGCCTAGTATAGGAAACTGCTCTGCTGTGTGTGATTGTTCTGGAGGGTAGTATAGTGGAGGGTCTGGTGTGATTGTTCTGGAGGGTAGTATAGTGCAGGGTCTGGTGTGATTGTTCTGGAGGGTAGTGTAGGGTCTGGTGTGATTGTTCTGGAGGGTAGTATAGTGGAGGGTCTGGTGTGTTCTGGAGGGTAGTATAGTGTAGGGTCTGGTGTGTTCTGGAGGGTAGTATAGTGGAGGGTCTGGTGTGTTGTTCTGGAGGGTAGTATAGTGCAGGGTCTGGTGTGTTATGGAGGGTAGTATAGTGTAGGGTCTGGTGTGATTGTTCTGGAGGGTAGTATAGTGCAGGGTCTGGTGTGATTGTTCTGGAGGGTAGTATAGTGCAGGGTCTGGTGTGTTGTTCTGGAGGGTAGTATAGTGTAGGGTCTGGTGTGTTGTTCTGGAGGGTAGTATAGTGCAGGGTCTGGTGTGTTGTTCTGGAGGGTAGTATAGTGGAGGGTCTGGTGTGATTGTTCTGGAGGGTAGTATAGTGCAGGGTCTGGTGTGTTGTTCTGGAGGGTAGTATAGTGTAGGGTCTGGTGTGATTGTTATGGAGGGTAGTATAGTGCAGGGTCTGGTGTGATTGTTCTGGAGGGTAGTATAGTGTAGGGTCTGGTGTGTTGTTCTGGAGGGTAGTATAGTGCAGGGTCTGGTGTGATTGTTCTGGAGGATAGTATAGTGCAGGGTCTGGTGTGATTGTTATGGAGGGTAGTATAGTGCAGGGTCTGGTGTGATTGTTCTGGAGGGTAGTATAGTGTAGGGTCTGGTGTGTTGTTATGGAGGGTAGTATAGTGCAGGGTCTGGTGTGTTGTTCTGGAGGGTAGTATAGTGTAGGGTCTGGTGTGTTGTTATGGAGGGTAGTATAGTGCAGGGTCTGGTGTGTTGTTCTGGAGGGTAGTATAGTGTAGGGTCTGGTGTGTTGTTCTGGAGGGTAGTATAGTGCAGGGTCTGGTGTGTTCTGGAGGGTAGTATAGTGGAGGGTCTGGTGTGATTGTTCTGGAGGGTAGTATAGTGCAGGGTCTGGTGTGATTGTTCTGGAGGGTAGTATAGTGCAGGGTCTGGTGTGTTGTTCTGGAGGGTAGTATAGTGCAGGGTCTGGTGTGATTGTTCTGGAGGGTAGTATAGTGTAGGGTCTGGTGTGTTCTGGAGGGTAGTATAGTGTAGGGTCTGGTGTGATTGTTCTGGAGGGTAGTATAGTGCAGGGTCTGGTGTGATTGTTCTGGAGGGTAGTATAGTGTAGGGTCTGGTGTGTTGTTCTGGAGGGTAGTATAGTGCAGGGTCTGGTGTGATTGTTCTGGAGGGTAGTATAGTGCAGGGTCTGGTGTGATTGTTCTGGAGGGTAGTATAGTGGAGGGTCTGGTGTGTTGTTCTGGAGGGTAGTATAGTGCAGGGTCTGGTGTGTTGTTCTGGAGGGTAGTATAGTGCAGGATCTGGTGTGATTGTTCTGGAGGGTAGTATAGTGCAGGGTCTGGTGTGTAGTTCTGGAGGGTAGTATAGTGGAGGGTCTGGTGTGTTCTGGAGGGTAGTATAGTGGAGGGTCTGGTGTGATTGTTCTGGAGGGTAGTATAGTGCAGGGTCTGGTGTGTTGTTCTGGAGGGTAGTATAGTGTAGGGTCTGGTGTGATTGTTATGGAGGGTAGTATAGTGCAGGGTCTGGTGTGTTGTTCTGGAGGGTAGTATAGTGGAGGGTCTGGTGTGTTGTTCTGGAGGGTAGTATAGTGCAGGGTCTGGTGTGATTGTTCTGGAGGGTAGTATAGTGTAGGGTCTGGTGTGTTGTTATGGAGGGTAGTATAGTGCAGGGTCTGGTGTGTTGTTCTGGAGGGTAGTATAGTGTAGGGTCTGGTGTGTTGTTATGGAGGGTAGTATAGTGCAGGGTCTGGTGTGATTGTTCTGGAGGGTAGTATAGTGCAGGGTCTGGTGTGATTGTTCTGGAGGGTAGTATAGTGCAGGGTCTGGTGTGTTGTTCTGGAGGGTAGTATAGTGCAGGGTCTGGTGTGATTGTTCTGGAGGGTAGTATAGTGTAGGGTCTGGTGTGTTCTGGAGGGTAGTATAGTGTAGGGTCTGGTGTGATTGTTCTGGAGGGTAGTATAGTGCAGGGTCTGGTGTGATTGTTCTGGAGGGTAGTATAGTGTAGGGTCTGGTGTGTTGTTCTGGAGGGTAGTGTAGTGCAGGGTCTGGTGTGATTGTTCTGGAGGGTAGTATAGTGCAGGGTCTGGTGTGATTGTTCTGGAGGGTAGTATAGTGCAGGGTCTGGTGTGATTGTTCTGGAGGGTAGTATAGTGGAGGGTCTGGTGTGTTGTTCTGGAGGGTAGTATAGTGCAGGGTCTGGCGTGATTGTTCTGGAGGGTAGTATAGTGCAGGGTCTGGTGTGTTGTTCTGGAGGGTAGTATAGTGTAGGGTCTGGTGTGATTGTTATGGAGGGTAGTATAGTGTAGGGTCTGGTGTGTTGTTCTGGAGGGTAGTATAGTGCAGGGTCTGGTGTGATTGTTCTGGAGGGTAGTATAGTGCAGGGTCTGGTGTGTTGTTCTGGAGGGTAGTATAGTGTAGGGTCTGGTGTGATTGTTCTGGAGGGTAGTATAGTGGAGGGTCTGGTGTGTTGTTCTGGAGGGTAGTATAGTGCAGGGTCTGGTGTGTTGTTCTGGAGGGTAGTATAGTGCAGGGTCTGGTGTGTTCTTCTGGAGGGTAGTATAGTGCAGGGTCTGGTGTGATTGTTCTGGAGGGTAGTATAGTGCAGGGTCTGGTGTGTTGTTCTGGAGGGTAGTATAGTGCAGGGTCTGGTGTGATTGTTCTGGAGGGTAGTATAGTGCAGGGTCTGGTGTGATTGTTCTGGAGGGTAGTATAGTGCAGGGTCTGGTGTGTTGTTCTGGAGGGTAGTATAGTGTAGGGTCTGGTGTGTTGTTCTGGAGGGTAGTATAGTGTAGGGTCTGGTGTGATTGTTCTGGAGGGTAGTATAGTGCAGGGTCTGGTGTGTTGTTCTGGAGGGTAGTATAGTGTAGGGTCTGGTGTGTTGTTCTGGAGGGTAGTATAGTGTAGGGTCTGGTGTGTTGTTATGGAGGGTAGTATAGTGCAGGGTCTGGTGTGATTGTTCTGGAGGATAGTATAGTGTAGGGTCTGGTGTGATTGTTCTGGAGGATAGTATAGTGCAGGGTCTGGTGTGATTGTTCTGGAGGGTAGTATAGTGCAGGGTCTGGTGTGATTGTTCTGGAGGGTAGTATAGTGCAGGGTCTGGTGTGTTGTTCTGGAGGGTAGTATAGTGCAGGGTCTGGTGTGATTGTTCTGGAGGGTAATATAGTGCAGAGTCTGGTGTGATTGTTCTGGAGGGTAGTATAGTGTAGGGTCTGGTGTGTTGTTCTGGAGGGTAGTATAGTGGAGGGTCTGGTGTGTTGTTCTGGAGGGTAGTATAGTGGAGGGTCTGGTGTGTTGTTATGGAGGGTAATATAGTGGAGGGTCTGGTGTGTTGTTATGGAGGGTAGTATAGTGCAGGGTCTGGTGTGATTGTTCTGGAGGGTAGTATAGTGCAGGGTCTGGTGTGTTGTTCTGGAGGGTAGTATAGTGTAGGGTCTGGTGTGTTGTTCTGGAGGGTAGTATAGTGCAGGGTCTGGTGTGATTGTTCTGGAGGGTAGTATAGTGGAGGGTCTGGTGTGTTGTTCTGGAGGGTAGTATAGTGCAGGGTCTGGTGTGATTGTTATGGAGGGTAGTATAGTGCAGGGTCTGGTGTGATTGTTATGGAGGGTAGTATAGTGCAGGGTCTGGTGTGTTGTTATGGAGGGTAGTATAGTGCAGGGTCTGGTGTGTTGTTCTGGAGGGTAGTATAGTGCAGGGTCTGGTGTGATTGTTCTGGAGGGTAGTACAGTGGAGGGTCTGGTGTGTTGTTATGGAGGGTAGTATAGTGGAGGGTCTGGTGTGATTGTTCTGGAGGGTAGTATAGTGGAGGGTCTGGTGTGATTGTTCTGGAGGGTAGTATAGTGGAGGGTCTGGTGTGTTGTTCTGGAGGGTAGTATAGTGCAGGGTCTGGTGTGTTGTTCTGGAGGGTAGTATAGTGCAGGGTCTGGTGTGATTGTTCTGGAGGGTAGTATAGTGCAGGGTCTGGTGTGTTGTTATGGAGGGTAGTATAGTGGAGGGTCTGGTGTGATTGTTATGGAGGGTAGTATAGTGCAGGGTCTGGTGTGATTGTTCTGGAGGGTAGTATAGTGCAGGGTCTGGTGTGTTGTTATGGAGGGTAGTATAGTGCAGGGTCTGGTGTGTTGTTCTGGAGGGTAGTATAGTGTAGGGTCTGGTGTGATTGTTCTGGAGGGTAGTATAGTGTAGGGTCTGGTGTGATTGTTCTGGAGGGTAGTATAGTGTAGGGTCTGGTGTGATTGTTCTGGAGGGTAGTATAGTGGAGGGTCTGGTGTGTTGTTCTGGAGGGTAGTATAGTGCAGGGTCTGGTGTGATTGTTCTGGAGGGTAGTATAGTGTAGGGTCTGGTGTGTTCTGGAGGGTAGTATAGTGCAGGGTCTGGTGTGATTGTTCTGGAGGGTAGTATAGTGTAGGGTCTGGTGTGATTGTTCTGGAGGGTAGTATAGTGCAGGGTCTGGTGTGATTGTTCTGGAGGGTAGTATAGTGCAGGGTCTGGTGTGTTGTTCTGGAGGGTAGTATAGTGTAGGGTCTGGTGTGATTGTTCTGGAGGGTAGTATAGTGTAGGGTCTGGTGTGTTGTTCTGGAGGGTAGTATAGTGCAGGGTCTGGTGTGTTGTTCTGGAGGGTAGTATAGTGTAGGGTCTGGTGTGATTGTTCTGGAGGGTAGTATAGTGTAGGGTCTGGTGTGTTGTTCTGGAGGGTAGTATAGTGCAGGGTCTGGTGTGATTGTTATGGAGGGTAGTATAGTGGAGGGTCTGGTGTGTTGTTCTGGAGGGTAGTATAGTGCAGGGTCTGGTGTGTTGTTCTGGAGGGTAGTATAGTGCAGGGTCTGGTGTGTTGTTCTGGAGGGTAGTATAGTGGAGGGTCTGGTGTGTTGTTCTGGAGGGTAGTATAGTGCAGGGTCTGGTGTGATTGTTATGGAGGGTAGTATAGTGCAGGGTCTGGTGTGTTGTTCTGGAGGGTAGTATAGTGCAGCGTCTGGTGTGTTGTTATGGAGGGTAGTATAGTGCAGGGTCTGGTGTGTTGTTCTGGAGGGTAGTATAGTGCAGGGTCTGGTGTGATTGTTCTGGAGGGTAGTATAGTGCAGGGTCTGGTGTGATTGTTCTGGAGGGTAGTATAGTGGAGGGTCTGGTGTGATTGTTCTGGAGGGTAGTATAGTGGAGGGTCTGGTGTGTTGTTATGGAGGGTAGTATAGTGCAGGGTCTGGTGTGATTGTTCTGGAGGGTAGTATAGTGGAGGGTCTGGTGTGTTGTTCTGGAGGGTAGTATAGTGTAGGGTCTGGTGTGTTGTTCTGGAGGGTAGTATAGTGCAGGGTCTGGTGTGATTGTTCTGGAGGGTAGTATAGTGCAGGGTCTGGTGTGTTGTTCTGGAGGGTAGTATAGTGCAGGGTCTGGTGTGTTATGGAGGGTAGTATAGTGTAGGGTCTGGTGTGATTGTTCTGGAGGGTAGTATAGTGGAGGGTCTGGTGTGATTGTTCTGGAGGGTAGTATAGTGCAGGGTCTGGTGTGTTCTGGAGGGTAGTATAGTGCAGGGTCTGGTGTGATTGTTCTGGAGGGTAGTATAGTGCAGGGTCTGGTGTGATTGTTATGGAGGGTAGTATAGTGGAGGGTCTGGTGTGTTGTTATGGAGGGTAGTATAGTGCAGGGTCTGGTGTGATTGTTCTGGAGGGTAGTATAGTGCAGGGTCTGGTGTGTTGTTCTGGAGGGTAGTATAGTGCAGGGTCTGGTGTGTTGTTCTGGAGGGTAGTATAGTGCAGGGTCTGGTGTGTTCTGGAGGGTAGTATAGTGCAGGGTCTGGTGTGATTGTTCTGGAGGGTAGTATAGTGGAGGGTCTGGTGTGTTGTTATGGTGGGTAGTATAGTGCAGGGTCTGGTGAGATTGTTCTGGAGGGTAGTATAGTGCAGGGTCTGGTGTGATTGTTCTGGAGGGTAGTATAGTGCAGGGTCTGGTGTGATTGTTCTGGAGGGTAGTATAGTGGAGGGTCTGGTGTGATTGTTCTGGAGGGTAGTATAGTGCAGGGTCTGGTGTGATTGTTCTGGAGGGTAGTATAGTGCAGGGTCTGGTGTGTTGTTCTGGAGGGTAGTATAGTGCAGGGTCTGGTGTGTTCTGGAGGGTAGTATAGTGCAGGGTCTGGTGTGTTGTTCTGGAGGGTAGTATAGTGCAGGGTCTGGTGTGATTGTTCTGGAGGGTAGTATAGTGCAGGGTCTGGTGTGTTGTTCTGGAGGGTAGTATAGTGTAGGGTCTGGTGTGATTGTTCTGGAGGGTAGTATAGTGCAGGGTCTGGTGTGATTGTTCTGGAGGGTAGTATAGTGGAGGGTCTGGTGTGTTCTGGAGGGTAGTATAGTGTAGGGTCTGGTGTGTTGTTCTGGAGGGTAGTATAGTGCAGGGTCTGGTGTGTTGTTCTGGAGGGTAGTATAGTGCAGGGTCTGGTGTGTTGTTCTGGAGGGTAGTATAGTGGAGGGTCTGGTGTGATTGTTCTGGAGGGTAGTATAGTGTAGGGTCTGGTGTGATTGTTCTGGAGGGTAGTATAGTGCAGGGTCTGGTGTGATTGTTCTGGAGGGTAGTATAGTGCAGGGTCTGGTGTGTTGTCCTGGAGGGTAGTATAGTGCAGGGTCTGGTGTGTTGTTCTGGAGGGTAGTATAGTGCAGGGTCTGGTGTGTTGTTATGGAGGGTAGTATAGTGGAGGGTCTGGTGTGTTGTTCTGGAGGGTAATATAGTGCAGGGTCTGGTGTGTTGTTCTGGAGGGTAATATAGTGTAGGGTCTGGTGTGATTGTTCTGGAGGGTAGTATAGTGGAGGGTCTGGTGTGATTGTTCTGAAGGGTAGTATAGTGGAGGGTCTGGTGTGTTGTTCTGGAGGTTAGTATAGTGGAGGGTCTGGTGTGATTGTTCTGGAGGGTAGTATAGTGGAGGGTCTGGTGTGATTGTTCTGGAGGGTAGTATAGTGCAGGGTCTGGTGTGTTGTTCTGGAGGGTAGTATAGTGGAGGGTCTGGTGTGTTGTTCTGGAGGGTAGTATAGTGCAGGGTCTGGTGTGTTGTTATGGAGGGTAGTATAGTGCAGGGTCTGGTGTGTTGTTCTGGAGGGTAGTATAGTGGAGGGTCTGGTGTGTTGTTCTGGAGGGTAGTATAGTGCAGGGTCTGGTGTGTTGTTCTGGAGGGTAGTATAGTGCAGGGTCTGGTGTGTTGTTCTGGAGGTTAGTATAGTGGAGGGTCTGGTGTGTTGTTCTGGAGGGTAGTATAGTGCAGGGTCTGGTGTGTTGTTCTGGAGGGTAGTATAGTGCAGGGTCTGGTGTGTTGTTCTGGAGGGTAGTATAGTGGAGGGTCTGGTGTGTTGTTCTGGAGGGTAGTATAGTGCAGGGTCTGGTGTGTTGTTCTGGAGGGTAGTATAGTGCAGGGTCTGGTGTGTTGTTCTGGAGGTTAGTATAGTGGAGGGTCTGGTGTGATTGTTCTGGAGGGTAGTATAGTGGAGGGTCTGGTGTGATTGTTCTGGAGGGTAGTATAGTGCAGGGTCTGGTGTGATTGTTCTGGAGGGTAGTATAGTGGAGGGTCTGAGGTAGACAGGAGACACTGCCCCTAGCCAGGGTATTAGGATGTTGGGGGGTAGACAGGAGACACCGCCCCTAGCCAGGGTATTAGGATGTTGGGGGGTAGACAGGATACACCGCCCCTAGCCAGGGTATTAGGATGTTGGGGGGTAGACAGGAGGCACCGCCCCTAGCCAGGGTATTAGGAGGTTGGGGGGTAGACAGGAGACACCGCCCCTAGCCAGGGTATTAGGAGGTTGGGGGGTAGACAGGATACACCGCCCCTAGCCAGGGTATTAGGAGGTTGAGGGGTAGACAGGAGACACCGCCCCTAGCCAGGGTATTAGGATGTTGGGGGGTAGACAGGAGACACCGCCCCTAGCCAGGGTATTAGGATGTTGGGGGGTAGACAGGAGACACCGCCCCTAGCCAGGGTATTAGGATGTTGGGGGGTAGACAGGAGACACCGCCCCTAGCCAGGGTATTATGATGTTGGGGGTAGACAGGAGACACCGCCCCTAGCCAGGGTATTAGGATGTTGGGGGTAGACAGGAGACACCGCCCCTAGCCAGGGTATTAGGATGTTGGGGGGTAGACAGGAGACACCGCCCCTAGCCAGGGTATTAGGATGTTGGGGGGTAGACAGGAGACACCGCCCCTAGCCAGGGTTTTATGATGTTGGGGGGTAGACAGGAGACACAGCCCCTAGCCAGGGTATTAGGTTGTTGGGGGTAGACAGGAGACACCGCCCCTAGCCAGGGTATTAGGATGTTGGGGGGTAGACAGGAGACACAGCCCCTAGCCAGGGTATTAGGTTGTTGGGGGTAGACAGGAGACACCGCCCTTAGCCAGGGTAGTAGGATGTTGGGGGTAGACAGGAGACACCGCCCCTAGCCAGGGTATTAGGTTGTTGGGGGTAGACAGGAGACACCGCCCTTAGCCAGGGTATTAGGATGTTGGGGGTAGACAGGAGACACCGCCCTTAGCCAGGGTATTAGGATGTTGGGGGGTAGACAGGAGACACCGCCCCTAGCCAGGGTATTAGGATGTTGGGGGGTAGACAGGAGACACCGCCCCTAGCCAGGGTATTAGGATGTTGGTGGGTAGACAGGAGTCACCGCCCCTAGCCAGGGTATTAGGATGTTGGGGTAAACAGGAGACAGTCCACATAACATGGAGTGGGGAACAGGAGACAGTCCACATAACATGGAGTGGGGAACAGGAGACAGTCCACATAACATGGAGTGGGGAACAGGAGACAGTCCACATAACATGGAGTGGGGAACAGGAGACACATGGTATTCTTAAAGGTCCAATGCAGCCGTTTTCATCTCAATAATAAATCATTTCTGGGGAACAAATAAGTATCTTACTTTGATTGTTTTCAATTAAAATGGTCAGAAATAAACACATTGCTTCTTAGCAACTAGCTGTTATTGGCAGAGAGGTCTGGAACTCTCTTCTCTTATTGGTCTATTAACAAATTTACTGCCAGGTGATGTCATCAGGCATGCCAAAACTCCATCCCACCGAAACAGGCAGAAATTTCAGGCAGTCTTTTCATACAGCTCCTATACTAAAAGGGCATTATTATAATTTCACAGTATTATTCCAACCTCATATACAGTATATAAAACACAAGTAAATCTCATGTTTGACTGCACTAGGCCTTTAAAATAGTGTGTGGGGTAACAACATAGACAACTCTGCTAATATCCCATCCAACCTGGTGTGGCCTCTAGCATGATCTGTAGTGGGCACACACACTCCCCGGAAGAGCACACACACTCCCCCGAAGAGCACACAGTCACATTGAGAGGTGTTGGTGTGTGTAAGAGAACCAGGTGGAGCAGCAGGCAGGAGGAGGAAAGCAAAGCCCATAATTGGCTCTGGATGGGATGGTGTAATCCTGAGGTTTTAGGGCCAGGAGGACACAACACACACAGGCCTGGGGATTGACTGATGGAGGAGGCCTCTACAGCCAGTGCCCCTGTTTATATATTGGGGGTCTTTAGAGAAGGAGAGGCTTCTGAGAACAGCCTGGCCGTGTGTGGGGCCCACCCCCTGTTCTTCCTTCTGTGTTGCATTGTTTTAAATGGCTGCCACATGTTGTTGTTCAGAGTTTAGTCTTATGGACTCACTGTTGTAGTTGCAACATTGAATGAGACCATGTGTTTGTGCTTACATTTTGTTCCCGCCTCCCATCTCCATTACAGGAAGGGAAGTTCTTGAACACAGTCAGTCAGCTAAGATGCTTTTCTCCTCCTCAACCGCCCTGCTTGTCTGTCAGGGGTTTTAGATGACTGACATACAAAGGAGAGGAGACACAACCTACTGTAGGAGCATATTACCCTACTGCTGTGTGTTTAGCATCAAATCACGATTGTTAGTGTGTGTGTGTGTGTGTGTGTGTGTGTGTGTGTGTGTGTGTGTGTGTGTGTGTGTGTGTGTGTGTGTGTGTGTGTGTGTGTGTGTGTGTGTGTGTGTGTGTACAAGCAATAGACAAGACTCAAGTATACTCTCTGAAAGGATCTGTTTCTAAGAGCCAATGTGGCAATAATGATTTCGTTGTGTTCCATGATGGAATGTTGGCGCTGGTCTTGGCCTGCATCCTCAGCCAGGGGGTGTGGTCTGGTATGAGTCAGTCAGAGAGAGAGTTTCTAGCTACTGCTGCAGTAGTGTCCAATTCTATATTCACAATATTTACATTCCGTCTCCACTCCACATCTTACTGGCTCAAACTGGTATATTATTTTACATTTACATGATCTTTTCCAAAAGGTACATATATTTTCATACTGGTTCTCCATGGGATATGAACCCACAACCCTGGAGTTGTAAGCACCATGTTCTACCAACTAAACCACACAGGACTGGTATACAGTGTCCTAATCCATTCCATTATATATCTGTCTGGGCCTCTCTCCTCTTTCACACACAGTCCTCGTTCTTTCTCCATTTGTATTTTTTCCTCGTGTTTATTGGGTGAGTCATTTCCTGCGAGCCCAGTGTTCAGCTCCAGGAACAGTTCCTGTGGTAACATTCTCTCCCTACTGAGCTGCTACAGCTGCCCCAATGCTGTGTTGCTGTTGTTTACAAAACTACCCCAATGCTGTGTTGCTGTTGTTTACAAAACTACCCCAATGCTGTGTTGCTGTTGTTTACAAAACTACCCCAATGCTGTGTTGCTGTTGTTTACAAAACTACCCCAATGCTGTGTTGCTGTTGTTTACAAAACTACCCCAATGCTGTGTTGCTGTTGTTTACAAAACTACCCCAATGCTGTGTTGCTGTTGTTTACAAAACATAGTGTGTCTCTCATGTTTATATGCGTGACTAAGATACAGTCAATGGATGGGAGGAAGTTAGGAATGTCCGTATTAATCATGGCATGTTAACTAAGCCCTGGGCCTGCATTAATAAAGCTCTTAGAGTAGGAGTGCTGATCTGGGATCAGTTTAGCCTTTTAGGTGATAATGAATAAGTTAACTGTTATGAATACTGGCCCTGACTGACTCAGAGGGAGAGGGTTGTTGATTTCATGTTGAGGTAAGCTGAAACCACATAAGTGCTGATCTGATTCAGACCAAGGCCTCTGATAGGCTTACAGCAAATGATAAGAAGCTCAGGCACTGTGATTGAGTCATACATTACCTACATTCACCACACTTCTCTCTTTCTCTCTCCTTTCCTCCCTCCCCCTCTCTTTCTATCCATCCCTCTCTTTCTATCCATCCCTCTGTTTCTATCATCCCTCTCTTTCTATCCATCCCTCTCTTTCTATCCATCCCTCTGTTTCTATCCATCCCTCTTTCTATCCATCCCTCTCTTTCTATCCATCCCTCTCTTTCTATCCATCCCTCTGTTTCTATCCATCCCTCTGTTTCTATCCATCTCTCTCTTTCTATCCATCCCTCTGTTTCTATCCATCCCTCTGTTTCTATCCATCCCTCTGTTTCTATCCATCCCTCTCTTTCTATCCATCCCTCTGTTTCTATCCATCCCTCTGTTTCTATCCATCCCTCTCTTTCTCTCTCCTTTCCTCCCTCCCCCTCTCTTTCTATCATCCCTCTCTTTCTATCCATCCCTCTCTTTCTATCCATCCCTCTCTTTCTATCCATCCCTCTCTTTCTATCCATCCCTCTGTTTCTATCCATCCCTCTCTTTCTGTCCATCCCTCTGTTTCTATCCATCCCTCTCTTTCTATCCATCTCATTTATTCTCCCTTGCTATATCACACTGTATCATCTCTTCCCCTGTCCTCTCTTTCCTCTCTTTGCCATCTCACTATTCCAATCTCTTGCCATCTCCTCTCTTCCTCTCATCTCTTTCTCCTGCTCTCTCTTTCTTCTCTCTCTTTCCCTCTCCTTCTGTTCTTAGCTCCAGCTACTCGACTGTGGCCCTAGAGTTTGAGAAGGTGCATCAGATCGCTCCAGTGTTCAACTCGCCCAGGATGTCGCGGCGGAGCCTGCGTCTGCAGACCACGGGCGGTCTCTATGGCAATGACAGACTGGCTGACTTCCCCTCCCAGAACCACAGCAGCGGAGGATCCAATCGTACAGAGTCATGGTAAGACTACACAGGGTCCAGTCAGAGAGAGTCATGGTCAGACTACACAGGGTCCAGTCAGAGAGAGTCATGGTCAGACTACACAGGGTCCAGTCAGAGAGAGTCATGGTCAGACTACACAGGGTCCAGTCAGAGAGAGTCATGGTAAGACTACACAGGGTCCAGTCAGAGAGAGTCATGGTAAGACTACACAGGGTCCAGTCAGAGAGAGTCATGGTAAGACTACACAGGGTCCAGTCAGAGAGAGTCATGGTAAGACTACACAGGGTCCAGTCAGAGAGAGTCATGGTAAGACTACACAGGGTCCAGTCAGAGAGAGTCATGGTAAGACTACACAGGGTCCAGTCAGAGAGAGTCATGGTAAGACTACACAGGGTCCAGTCAGAGAGAGTCATGGTCAGACTACACAGGGTCCAGTCAGAGAGAGTCATGGTAAGACTACACAGGGTCCAGTCAGAGAGAGTCATGGTAAGACTACACAGGGTCCAGTCAGAGAGAGTCATGGTAAGACTACACAGGGTCCAGTCAGAGAGAGTCACGGTAACACTACACAGGGTCCAGTCAGAGAGAGTCATGGTCAGATTACACAGGGTCCAGTCAGAGAGAGTCATGGTAAGACTACACAGGGTCCAGTCAGAGAGAGTCATGGTAAGACTACACAGGGTCCAGTCAGAGAGAGTCATGGTAACACTACACAGGGGAAGGGAGTCAATGGACACACACACAAACGCACTCATGCAGACACAAAAGTTAGAAACATTAGCCATATATTAACATTAAACATGTACACACAGATGCACTTGGAGGCAGATACACACAGAGGCAGCTAGAGGCAGATACACACAGAGGCAGCTAGAGGCAGATACACACAGAGGCAGCTAGAGGCAGATACACACAGAGGCAGCTAGAGGCAGATACACACAGAGGCAGCTAGAGGCAGATACACACAGAGGCAGCTAGAGGCAGATACACACGGAGGCAGATACACACGGAGGCAGATACACACGGAGGCAGATACACACGGAGGCAGATACACACGGAGGCAGATACACACGGAGGCAGATACACACGGAGGCAGGCACACACTGACTTCTATATTCTCTACCAATCTCTCTCCTGTCTCTCAGGATGGTGAGGAGCAGAAAGCAGCAGCAGCAGTCTGCCTCCAGCTCCCAGTCCCTGAACCAGAACCTGTCCCTGAACCAGTCCCTGTCCCTGAACCAGTCCCTGTCCCTGAACCAGTCCCAGTCCCTGAACCAGTCCCTGTCCCTGAACCAGACGCCACGCAAGACCCTCTCCTTCTCCACTACCAACACTCCCTCTACGGGCTGCACCACTGCCAGCGATGCCTCCCTGCTGTCCTCCATCCTGGACCAGTCCGGCCTCCGCCAGCGATCCACCACCACTACTACCACAGACGGCTACTGGGGTCAGTCCAAGAGGAAAGGGCAGGGCATGGGTCATACGATCAGAGGAAGGGTTACGTTTGATAGAGAGGATACATTAGCTCTATTCTGGTCCCAGACCTGTACGGTATGTGCATTAGCCAACTCCTCCGACTATCGTTGGCTTGACATGACAGGTATGGTCAGACAGTCTAATGGCTAAAGCACAGGTCTAGGACCAGTCAACCGCATTAGAATATAAAAGGTAAAACTAGGACTGTAGCAGTTTAAGATAACTAGCTAGCATGCTAATTTTAATTACTGCAGTTTGTTGTTTGTGTCTATCTGATATGTAAGGCAGGACTGATGAATGGTTTGTGGGAATACCAGGGGAGAGACGAGGCAGGCTGATTGTATAATCTCTCCATTTAATCCCTTTGATGTGGTTTTACAGAGATTAGCTGTGTTATTACCCGTGTGACCCAATACAATTAATGAATCAGTATTCAATGATCTCCCGCTGGCTTGGATGATTTGATAATGCTTTATTTCCTCTAGGTTCAGATCAGGATACCAGTCTGAAAGGTGAGACTTCACCATTCATTCTAATGATATTTGTGAGCATTCACCCAGGTAGTGATCTTTTATTACGCATCATCACAACACTTTTCCAGGAAGTAAACACAGGCTTGCTTTAAGGCTAGCTCTGATGTGCAAAATAATGATATTTTGAGACCATATAAATGGACTGATGAGAAATATATGAAGAAATGGTTTTCTAGTCAGAGTTGTTCTTAAAAATGTTCCTCTTGTGTGTGTTTCCCCCAGGGAGGAGTTCAAGGACGGACCACAGCTCAACGGGTGCGAACGGCGGCGTCAACACTGTGTCGCACAGCCACGCCATGGTCGCCAACGGTTACATCTGTAAAGACTGTTCCATACACTCTGAGAGGAAAGAAGCTCTCACCACATACTCCTCCTCTTCCTCGTCTCAGGCTGCCTCTGCTGCAGCAGCTGCCGCCACCTTCTCCTCTTCCTCGTCTCAGGCTGCCTCTGCTGCAGCAGCTGCCTCCGCCCTTTCATCCTCTTCCTCATCTCAGGCTGCCTCTGCTGCAGCAGCTGCTGCCGCCATCTCATCATCATCAGCCTCATCCTCCAGTTTATACTGCACGGTCAAGAGTCAGAGGAGCAAGACAGGTGAGAATCGTACCTAGTGTGCACACAACTGACTGGGGAGTGGAACAGGGCTGTGTTCATTAGGCACCAAATGGAAGAAAACAGACTGAAACATGGAGGGACAACCTGGATGCTCATTTAATTTTCTATTGCAAAACGCTTTCTGTTGCATTCCCTAATGAACATGACCCAGTGTTCCTCTCCTAGGAGAAAGGTAAACAGGAGGTTCTTTCTGTTTGATGGTTTATAAATCTGTGCATATCACACTGTTTCCTTAATTTATAAAATCTGAGTCCTGTTAGAAGACCAAAATGAGTTAAAATGATCAGTCAACCAGCCATTTCTTATGTGTTTCTCTGTTTCTGTTCGCTTGTTAGTGCTGACGCTACGTGGGTTTCCACTTAGGAGAAGGACCCATTTCTCCACCTTTTATATGTCCGGCTAAGTTAACTAACCTGTCGTCCTTTCTCTGTCTAGGTCTCCTGGTGTCAGTCTCTAACACATGTGTCCACTACAGCAGACGAGCCCTGGCCCCTATAGTGTCCCTGGTGACACTGCTCTTCCAGAATGTTCTGTGGCTGGGCACTAGGGCCAGGAGCCACTCAGGCAAAGGTATACGAGATGCTTACTACTGGAGTCTGTTCAGAGGGCGCAACTTTACAAAATGTTCGCGTAGAAATGCATTATGTAGAACATATATGGTGCAGAATTGGGCATCATATCAGCTCTATTCATTGTATTTCTATCTGCAAATTTTACCTCACTGAATTCCCCCTTATACTACTTCCCTTCCCACCCATCTCTCTCTCCTTCTTTTTTTACTCTCTTTCATGGTTTGATTTATTCAAAGCTGTTCAACCTGATAGTCTCAAGGGACTGGTTAATCGTAATATTGCTATAAAAATATATATTTTTAAGATTCAAAGGGATTTCCACTCCTGTCTCTTCCCAGCCTCAAAACTGTGACGTTGGAGGTGGAAATAGAATAGCCTGGTCCCAGATCTGTATGGGCCTTAACATTAGTCAGATGAGTTGTTTAAATGAAGCAAAAATACAAAATTATACTAGTCTGAGTAGTCGGCTAAATAAAGCAAAATACTGATCTGGTCCCAGGCTGGAAAGGGGACAGTGTTTTAACAGACAGATTGTCTGACCTGACCTTTGATGTGTGGTATGGTTGTGTCACTAGGTGTCCTGGCGTCCCTCTTAGACAGGGCCAGACGGGCTGTCTCCTCCAGCGCGTCCCGTGTCTCTTGGCTCTTTAAGCAGACCACTCTCCACAGGATGATGGGCTACAGGGCCAACGGCTACGAAGGCAAAGGTACCTGACCCACCGCCGACCTGAGGTCAGGAGGCATGGGTCAAAGGTCATCGATCATCAACGCTGACCAGTCCCCACCTCAGTGACCCTCTTTTTTTCAGCCCTCTATTTCCACTGTCCGCCGACATGACTTTTCTTTCTCAAGCTCTTGGTCTTTGCATTTCTGTGTCTGTTAAAACCTATCTGTGAAGGCTGGGCATAAGGTTAACTGTGCATGTATAGTAATGGTTTGGTGGGTTATAATGTAGAGGAATGCTTCTCTCCACAGTATGTACAGATGCTGTTTTCTACTGTGTAGTTTCACCACAGATAACTCTATTTCAGTCTTCAGAGCCTCTCTCTCCAGCTCTGTCCATCTACCTCTGTATAGTTGTGGCCAAAAGTTTTGAGAATGACACAAATATTAATTTTCACAAAACTGCTGCCTCAGTTTGTATGATGGCAATTTGCATATACTCCAGAATGTTATTGCCATGCAAATGAACTAAATCCCCCAAAAACGTTTCCACCTCATTTCAGCCCTGCCACAAAAGGACCAGCTGACATCATGTCAGTGATTCTCTCGTTAACACAGGTGTGAGTGTTGACGAGGACAAGGCCGGAGATCGCTCTGTCATGCTGATTGAGTTCGAATAACAGACTGGAAGCTTCAAAAGGAGGGTGGTGCTTGGAATCATTGTTCATCTTCTGTCAAGCATAGTTACCTGCAAGGAAACACGTGCCGTCATCATTGCTTTGCATAAAAAGGGCTTCACAGGCAAGGATATTGCTGCCAGTAAGATTGCACCTAAATCAACCATTTATCAGATCATCAAGAACTTCAAGGAGAGCGGTTCAATTGTTGTGAAGAAGGCTTCAAGGCCCCCAAGAAAGTCCAGCAAGCTCCAGGACCGTCTCCTAAAGTTGATTCAGCTGCGGGATCGGGGCACCACCAGTACAGAGCTTGCTCAGGAATGGCAGCAGGCAGGTGTGAGTGCATCTGCACGCACAGTGAGGCAAAGACTTTTGTAAGATGGCCTGGTGTCAAGAAGGGCAGCAAAGAAGCCACTTCTCTCCAGGAAAAACATCAGGGACAGACTGATATTCTGCAAAAGGTAAAGGGATTGGACTGCTGAGGACTGGGGTAAAGTCATTTTCTCTGATGAATCCCCTTTCCGATTGTTTGGGGCATCCGGAAAAAAGCTTGTCCGGAGAAGACAAGGTGAGCGCTACCATCAGTCCTGTGTCATGCCAACAGTAAAGCATCCTGAGACCAATCATGTGTGGGGTTGCTTCTCAGCCAAGGGAGTGGGCTCACTCACAATTTTGCATAAGAACACAGCCATGAATAAAGAATGGTATCAACACATCCTCCAAGAGCAACTTCTCCCAACCATCCAGGAACAGTTTGATGACGAACAATGCCTTTTCCAGCATGATGGAGCAACTTGCCATAAGGCAAAAGTGATAACTAAGTGGCTCGGGGAACAAAACATCGACATTTTGGGTCCATGGCCAGGAAACTCCCCAGACCTTAATCCCATTGAGAACTTGTGGTCAATCCTCAAGAGGCGGGTGAACAAACAAAAACCCACAAATTCTGACAAACTCCAAGCATTGATTATGCAAGAATGGGCTGCCATCAGTCAGGATGTGGCCCAGAAGTTAATTGACAGCATGCCAGGGCAGATTGCAGAGGTCTTGAAAAAGAAGGGTCAACACTGCAAATATTGACTCTTTGCATCAACTTCATGTAATTGTCAATAAAAGCCTTTGACACTTATGTAATGCTTGTAATTATACTTCAGTATTCCATAGTAACATCTGACAAAAATATCTAAAGAGACTGAAGCAGCAAACTTTGTGGAAATTAATATTTGTGTCATTCTCAAAACTTTTGGCCACGACTGTATGCTCATCACTGAAACGGTCCTCCATACTTCTTCAGGAGACAGACAGAACTCCTGTACCACCTCACTGCATGTCACTCATCTTTGTTTTCTCCCTCTGTCTGTCTGTTTTCTCTCTTCATCCATCTCTGGTTTAATACAGGTCCTCTTGATTACTTCATAAACAAATGGTCTTCTTTCCACTTTGGTTGGTTCCCTTGGTGACATGCAAATTTCCCTCTTACCTTCTCTTGTGTGTCGGAATATACAATGCGTCACACGCTCTTGATCGACACTCGCCTGCAGAATGAAAAGATTTGGTATGTAAATATGATTATTAATAGTTTGTTGTGTTGCAGCTCATTCTAGTTACTGTGGGAGCATGAATGTAAAAGACCACGTGATGGGAGACGGACGCCAACACTTTTTGAATGGCTCGTTGTGTAAGTACTCAACACGCTCACACACACACACACACACACACACACACACATACACCCATGTGCAAAAATCACACACAAACACAAATTCCCTCTCAAGTGCTCTATACGTGCCAGGGGGCCACTTTGTCACCCTGGTTGACCCAGAGTTAATTCTGTGTGACCTATTTCCAGATCAGTGCACAGGGGTTATGTGAAACACTAGGGCCAGTGGTCAGCCGGTCACACCTCTTTCACCAGTCAGTGACTGTACTCTGGCTACTGGTCTCCCTAGTCAGTTACAGCAGCTTTTTTAAAGATTGTTTTGAAAAGGCCAAAACCCATAAAGATCCATCAGATGTATCTCTGTGAATGTTTCACTTTACTTTAAAGATTGTTTCACAGAAACTGGGAGAAGAATTAGCTAGTCCTTTAGTCCATATTCCATGATGTCTTATCTATCGTCTTCTTAAATTTCACTGGTGTCAGAGTCAGACAGAATGACATACGATCCTGACAATGCAGTTGAACAAAAGTCAAACAGAGAACAAAGGCCTGTTTGACACAGAAGTTGCTAATCCAAACATCTGAAGAGGAAGGGATGGGCTGTGTTACCAAAGAGAGAACCTGGAACGTTGCCTTTCTTTGTTGCACATGCGTACATCTCAGAAGATTGCTTTTTCATATTAACGTGGTTCCTGTGTTCTAAGATTTGATCAACTACGCATTTTGATTGCAATAAAGACAACCTGGAACGCAACCAGAGATTGACAGACAGACAGTTCTCTGTCAACTGTGTTGCAGCTCCTACACTGTGGACATTTCACTCATTCAGAAGCATTTTTTCTATGGTTGGTAGTTTTTATAATATTGGATTTTCCTTTTCTTCATTTTTTTACATTCCAAAAAAAACTAATACATTTAAACAAAAATGTATAGACATACAAACAATGACTACATCTCATCTGCCCAGACCTGCATGCTCACACTCCCATCCCTAGAACACCAGCTACATCTCATCTGCCCAGACCTGCATGCTCACACTCCCATCCCTAGAACACCAGCTACATCTCATCTGCCCAGACCTGCATGCTCACACTCCCATCCCTAGAACACCAGCTACATCTCATCTGCCCAGACCTGCATGCTCACACTCCCATCCCTAGAACACCAGCTACATCTCATCTGCCCAGACCTGCATGCTCACACTCCCATCCCTAGAACAACAGCTACATCTCATCTGCCCAGACCTGCATGCTCACACTCCCATCCCTAGAACACCAGCTACATCTCATCTGCCCAGACCTGCATGCTCACACTCCCATCCCTAGAACACCAGCTACATCTCACATGCCCAGACCTGCATGCTCACACTCCCATCCCTAGAACACCAGCTACATCTCACATGCCCAGACCTGCATGCTCACACTCCCATCCCTAGAACACCAGCTACATCTCATCTGCCCAGACCTGCATGCTCACACTCCCATCCCTAGAACACCAGCTACATCTCACATGCCCAGACCTGCATGCTCACACTCCCATCCCTAGAACACCAGCTACATCTCATCTGCCCAGACCTGCATGCTCACACTCCCATCCCTAGAACACCAGCTACATCTCATCTGCCCAGACCTGCATGCTCACACTCCCATCCCTAGAACACCAGCTACATCTCACATGCCCAGACCTGCATGCTCACACTCCCATCCCTAGAACAACAGCTACATCTCATCTGCCCAGACCTGCATGCTCACACTCCCATCCCTAGAACAACAGCTACATCTCATCTGCCCAGACCTGCATGCTCACACTCCCATCCCTAGAACACCAGCTACATCTCACATGCCCAGACCTGCATGCTCACACTCCCATCCCTAGAACACCAGCTACATCTCACATGCCCAGACCTGCATGCTCACACTCCCATCCCTAGAACACCAGCTACATCTCATCTGCCCAGACCTGCATGCTCACACTCCCATCCCTAGAACAACAGCTACATCTCATCTGCCCAGACCTGCATGCTCACACTCCCATCCCTAGAACAACAGCTACATCTCATCTGCCCAGACATGCATGCTCACACTCCCATCCCTAGAACACCAGCTACATCTCACATGCCCAGACCTGCATGCTCACACTCCCATCCCTAGAACACCAGCTACATCTCACATGCCCAGACCTGCATGCTCACACTCCCATCCCTAGAACAACAGCTACATCTCATCTGCCCAGACCTGCATGCTCACACTCCCATCCCTAGAACAACAGCTACATCTCATCTGCCCAGACCTGCATGCTCACACTCCCATCCCTAGAACAACAGCTACATCTCATCTGCCCAGACCTGCATGCTCACACTCCCATCCCTAGAACACCAGCTACATCTCATCTGCCCAGACCTGCATGCTCACACTCCCATCCCTAGAACAACAGCTACATCTCATCTGCCCAGACCTGCATGCTCACACTCCCATCCCTAGAACACCAGCTACATCTCATCTGCCCAGACCTGCATGCTCACACTCCCATCCCTAGAACACCAGCTACATCTCATCTGCCCAGACCTGCATGCTCACACTCCCATCCCTAGAACACCAGCTACATCTCATCTGCCCAGACCTGCATGCTCACACTCCCATCCCTAGTACCTGAATTATTGTTTGCAACTCGGTCTTAAATTGTACCAATTCGTACCATGTTATTTCAATAATACATCAGTAGATTTTTCCATTGTGTCAATGATGGCGGGTTGATCGATTTCCAAGTTTTTAGTATCTGCTTTTTCAAAATGATTGATGAGAAGAGAATCGTCCAGCCCATTGGGTATCTCACTACACCCCCACATGACATGTCTTGAAATATGCAGATAGATGGATTACATCTATTACGTTGTAATACTTCTGATAGACAACTTTCTAGCTCCGCCCATAACTTCCAAACTTTGTAGTAGTCTCAGAAAGCATGGATTATGGAGTTATTATTAGTTTTACACTTGAGACATGACTTCGCTGTTGTGCTGTAGAATTTCAGAATTTTTCTCTTGTATAATAAATTCTAAACATTACTTTATACTGGATTAAGCGTACATTTTCGTTAACTGTAATTTCGTTAGTTATGCTCCAACTGTCCTTGCCTTTAGTTTTCCAAGTGGGCCAGTTTTATCGATGAATTCTGAAAGGCTGTCCAAGGTTTATTCCATAAGGTCGTGTTTCTAGGGAGTGATATTGGTTGTTTTGGTAAAATACGTTTAATTTTCTTCCATATTGTTTTAGTGTTCTTAGCTATGTAGTTGTTAATGTTCTTAGCTTCATCCTTTGAAAATAGACACGTCAAAATATTCTGGGGATGAGCATGTGCATCTTCAGTATGTACCCATTGTTCCTCTTTAGTGTATTTAACTATATGTCACGAGTAAAAGCCTTGGGTAGTGAGTTGATACAATTCCAAGTCTGGTAGGTTAAACCAGCCTCTGACTTAGGAAGATGGAAAACTTTCCTTTTTATTCTATTCATTTTATTTGAATGCTTTTACATTTCATACCATGCTTTTACATATTATAACTTTTATTTGTCTTCTGATTTGTTAAGTTCTATACATTTTTTGCTTCTGAGTTGCGTTGATGTTTATTGCATTTAATTTGACATCATTTTTCATTAATTTGTGTTTTGTTTGTTTTCTTTTCCTCCTTGTCTGCCATCCATCCGTCATGTGGTCTGCCATCCATCCGTCATGTGGTCTGCCATCCATCCGTCATGTGGTCTGCCTCAGGTGACGACTGTAAAGGGAAGCAGCACCTGGAGACCAACACACTGGTCCAAAGTCACACACAGACCTCCAGAACTCACCGTCTACTGGGGGGTCTGTGCACCCTTATAGTTTACACAGGTTATAATCCCCTTCCTCCTCTCCCTGATTTCCTTACTGATCTAATACACATACAGGTTAACCCCCTTCCTCCTCTCCCTGGCTTCCTTACTGATCTAGTACACATACAGGTTAACCCCCTTCCTCCTCTCCCTGGCTTCCTTACTGATCTAATACACATACAGGTTAACCCCCTTCCTCCTCTCCCTGGCTTCCTTACTGATCTAGTACACATACAGGTTAACCCCCTTCCTCCTCTCCCTGGCTTCCTTACTGATCTAATACACATACAGGTTAACCCCCTTCCTCCTCCTCCTGGCTTCCTTACTGATCTAGTACACATACAGGTTAACCCCCTTCCTCCTCTCCCTGGCTTCCTTACTGATCTAATACACATACAGGTTAACCCCCTTCCTCTTCTCCCTGGCTTCCTTACTGATCTAATACACATACAGGTTAACCCCCTTCCTCCTCTCCCTGGCTTCCTTACTGATCTAATACACATACAGGTTAACCCCCTTCATCCTCTCCCTGGCTTCCTTACTGATCTAATACACATACAGGTTAACCCCCTTCCTCCTCTCCCTGGCTTCCTTACTGATCTAATACACATACAGGTTAACCCCCTTCCTCCTCTCCCTGGCTTCCTTACTGATCTAATACACATACAGGTTAACCCCCTTCCTCCTCTCCCTGGCTTCCTTACTGATCTAATACACATACAGGTTAACCCCCTTCCTCCTCTCCCTGGCTTCCTTACTGATCTAATACACGTACAGGTTAACCCCCTTCCGCCTCTCCCTGGCTTCCTTACTGATCTAATACACGTACAGGTTAACCCCCTTCCTCCTCTCCCTGGCTTCCTTACTGATCTAATACACATACAGGTTAACCCCCTTCCTCCTCCTCCTGGCTTCCTTACTGATCTAATACACAAACAGGTTAACCCCCTTCCTCCTCCTCCTGGCTTCCTTACTGATCTAATACACAAACGGGTTAACCCCCTTCCTCCTCCTCCTGGCTTCCTTACTGATCTAATACACAAACAGGTTAACCCCCTTCCTCCTCCTCCTGGCTTCCTTACTGTTCTAATACACATACAGGTTAACCCCCTTCCTCCTCCTCCTGGCTTCCTTACTGTTCTAATACACATACAGGTTAACCCCCTTCCTCCTCCTCCTGGCTTCCTTACTGATCTAATACACATACAGGTTAAACCCAACCTTCTCTCCCTGGCTTCCTTCCTTACTGACCTAATACACATACATCAGAGTTGTATTGATCGGTCCAAACCGTAGCAAAACGTTCTGCAACAGAAACCAAAAACAAGCATTTCTTATTGGACAAGTTCAGGTAGTCCTCACCTGACTCAGTCCGTTTGATTCTGTTTGGTGCCTAATGAATACGACCCTTGCTTTATAAACCTTGTGCACATAGACTTTTCATAGGAGTCTCTCATTGACATCAATGCAAATTATATACAAACTGTGGGTGTGGGGAAATACAATTCCCTTCCTTCCACTACTGGTCTAGGACCTGTTTTGTTGCACTGCAGATAGTGTCTGAGGTCAGGACTAGGCTCCATAGAGCTGATCTGAAATCAGTTGTGAACTGAAGCCTTGTCCTAATGCCCAGCATTTGTTATTACCATGTCATTAGCACTCTATTTACTGAATTGAATCACTATGATTTCTTCGTTTTTTTACCTTTTATTTTAACAGGTTAGTCTCATTGACATTGAGATAAAAATATATATTTTTTAAGAGAGACCTGGCCAAAATAGCAGCACATAAAGTTTCATACAAAGACCCTTTTCTAATGAAAGCTCCAACGTTGTGTGTTTGTTCTGACCTTCCAGGCTACTGTCTGCTCCAGCCAGGTTACTATGTAGTGAGGGCAGGCCTGGCGCTGGGGTCAGCAGTACGGTCAGTGGCTCAGAGACTCCTGTCGGTGCTGTGGCTAGTCCTGGGAGCTCCAGGTTAGTTGTGTGTTGCATCCATCCTCTCTTCATCATCAGTATTTAGTTGTTTAATCAGTTGCTCTTTCTTATCATACACGCTACGTTACAGTAACGATACCCCCCCTCAGGTAAAGCAGCCAGGCGGTTGTTGTGGTGTCTGGGGACAGGCTGGTACCAGCTGGTGTCTCTCATGTCTCTGTTCAACGTCTTCTTCCTGACCCGGTGAGAGCCTCTGTTACTGTATCCAACTCATGTGACTTTTGCCTGTGTAGTTCTCAGGAAGATCCATTTGTAGATTATTTTTATTGACCTACTATTGTTCTTTGTTATCAAAGGTTGAAGATTTAACTGTGGCTGTAACTTTTGATTGATGTGATTGACAGCAGAGACATTTCAGATATCTGGGGCAAACCGTAGTAAAACAGCCAAATGTTTAGCAATGGAAAATTACAGGTTTTTGTCATTGGACAAGTTTACATTGTACCTTCCTGTTTGTGTCTGAGACCCAGTTATCATTGTGCATGTTTGATAAATATGTATGACTGTTCTTATGCAGGCTCTGTCTAACACGATAAATCTTAATTAGATTGAATTATATTTTGGTTATATTTAGGCATTTGTCATTTTTTCAGATGAAATTAAATAATGAAAACAAAGGGTCATGATATATGGGTTCTGTCAATTAGAAGCACATGACAGATATGATGATTTGAATTATTTAGTCAAGACTTTTAAATATTACATTTTGATTCAATTATTTCTCTCATCTGAGGAAGGAAAGGGTACAGTATCTTATCAGGTTATGTTTGACGGTGTGTGTGTGCGTGTCTCAGGTGTGTTTTGCTCACTGCTCTGTGTGTGTGTGTGTCTTTCAGGTGCCTGCCCAGAATGTGGAAGCTCCTCCTCTTCCTCCTTCCCCTCCTGCTACTTCTGTGTGAGTCACCTGACGTAACCTACTTCACACACAAATACGCCAATCTGTCAGCTGTGTAGCACCAGAGCTGTTAACCAGCCCCCCAGAGCTTACTCCAAATCCAGCCCCAGATCTAGGTCACTCTTACTGGGCACACAGCTACAGAACCAGCCCTTCTGTGGAACAACACTTTTACACACTGTACTTTCTACACTTAACAGTCTACACAGAAAAGCACTGACTTGCATTCATAAACCCACAAGCTACTATCAAATCCCCAAATTCATGCATAAACACAAAAAACGTAAACAATAGAAACCTAAGAAACAACAGGTGCTATACCAATAAAGCTTTCACTGCATTTGTAGTAAAGACAGGCAGGTTGTTGCATACTGTAGTTCCTGTTGATTCATTTCCCTGTTTCTCTCCTCTCAGGGTTGTGGTTCTGGGGTCCGTCCAGTTTCCTCTCCTACCTTCCAGCCATAAACCTGACAGAGTGGCGCTCCAGAGTGGTGTCCCCCTTCACCCTCTCATCGTTTATCCTGACCCCTGCCCTTGTTTCCACCCCCGCCACACCACTGGAGCAGACCCCCCCAGCACCCCCTGGCCCACAGGCACAGGTAAGAGAGGAGCTCGCCTGAGAAGCCCGAGGGCGCCTCTCAATTTGTGTCTGTATTGTGCGAATATGGTTCTTCATGAAATACATCTGCCTCATGAATGTTGGACTAAAACAAGCTTTCTTGTTCTCTCTCTAACCTCTCACTATACTTCTGTGTCCCTCCTTTATTTCTGTCTATCCCGTATCTCCCTCTACAGCCAGTCCTTCCCCCCATAGTCACCGTGGACACAGAGGGCCTGGAGCGTCTGGAGCGGGTAGAGCATGGTCTGACCCTGCTGTGGGAGCGGGTGGAGCAGGGAGACCAGAGCCAGGAGCAGCATCACGGGGACACCCTGGCCCAGTACACCCTCCTGAGGGAGCAGCTGGACAGCCAGACGGACAGGGACAGCCTGGGTCTCTGGGTCTCTGGCTTGCTGGAGCACAGGATCACCCTGCTGAGAGGAGAGCTGGAGCAGCATGAGGCCTCACACAGGGCACAGGTAGGGATGGCTGTCAGGGGAGGGGAAAGGGACTGGGGCCGGACACCAAAGATGTTGATAAGACTGGGACTTGGTGGCAGGAATGAGGTTGGGGCTTGGTGGCAGGAATGGGGTTGGGGTTTGGTGGCAGGAATGAGGTTGGGGCTTGGTGGCAGGAATGGGGTTGGGGCTTGGTGGCAGGAATGAGGTTGGGGCTTGGTGGCAGGAATGAGGTTGGGGTTTGGTGGCAGGAATGAGGTTGGGGCTTGGTGGCAGGAATGGGGTTGGGGCTTGGTGGCAGGAATGAGGTTGGGGCTTGGTGGCAGGAATGGGGTTGGGGTTTGGTGGCAGGAATGAGGTTGGGGCTTGGTGGCAGGAATGGGGTTGGGGCTTGGTGGCAGGAATGAGGTTGGGGCTTGGTGGCAGGAATGAGGTTGGGGTTTGGTGGCAGGAATGAGGTTGGGACTTGGTGACAGGAATGAGGTTGGGGCTTGGTGGCAGGAATGGGGTTGGGGCTTGGTGGCAGGAATGAGGTTGGGACTTGGTGGCAGGAATGAGGTTGGGGCTTGGTGGCAGGAATGAGGTTGGGGTTTGGTGGCAGGAATGAGGTTGGGGCTTGGTGGCAGGAATGAGGTTGGGGCTTGGTGGCAGGAATGAGGTTGGGGCTTGGTGGCAGGAATGGGGTTGGGGCTTGGTGGCAGGAATGAGGTTGGGGCTTGGTGGCAGGAATGGGGTTGGGGCTTGGTGGCAGGAATGAGGTTGGGACTTGGTGGCAGGAATGAGGTTGGGGTTTGGTGGCATTTGGTGGCAGGAATGAGGTTGCGGTTTGCTGGCAGGAATGGTGTTGATGTTTGGTGGCAGGAATGGTGTTGATGTTTGGTGGCAGGAATGGGGTTGGGACTTGGTGGCAGGAATGAGGTTGGGACTTGGTGGCAGGAATGGGGTTGGGGCTTGGTGGCAGGGCTGATCAGAGGGTTGAGCTTCAACATTTTAATTGATAACTATGTACAGATTTGTGGTTTTTATGTAGGGTCAGATTTCAGTCCGTTTTGCTTCGTCAGCATTCCATACTGACCCCCTATTCCTTATTACTGAGTTCCTTACTCTTTACTTCTGGGTGACCTTCTCCTCTCTCCCTCTCTCTCCCTCTCTTTCTCTCCCTCTCTCCTCCCTCTCTCCTGGGCAGACTGAAGAGCAGAGGGTTCAGCAGCAGAGTCAGGAGACACGGCTGGCTGAGCTGGAGGGGCTGCTGCAGGTCCTCGCTACTAAAACTGAGGTAACGTCTATTACTGAGAAATACACACAATACCCCATTACCTACATATACCAATACATACAGGAACATACAGGTCCTAGCAGTTGAGATTGAGGAAATGGTCTATGGGAAATGCACACCAGACTGAATTAAACCCTGTGAGGTCAAATGAATCCATCCAGGAGCATACGTTACCTCCACAGCTCATCTGAACACACACCACTAGATCTTAGCAGGCTAACAGCTAAGCTTGAGGTGCAATCTCACAAGCTTATTACTGACTGACACATACAAGACCCACGCATCACATTACCCACCCATAGGAACGCAAACAGGAACATACCGGTTCTGGCAGCTCATTTGAATAAGCACCAGTCCATACATACATCATCTCAGGTAGTTCATTTGAATACATACAGTATGACACACACTCATACAAGTCTAGTCATCTGATACACAGGAGTCAGCATGTCCCTGTCCTTTTAGGTTAATTGTGATGACATATAATGCCCGTGCTGAAAGTGTTAATGTCAACACATGCTGTATTGTAGCTTATTGGCCATTAATTTATATTACAGTACTGTACATTTTAATTTATGTTACTGTACACTTTAATGATGTTGTATTTCAGGCGGTGCAACAGAAACGGGAACAGCGGAAGGAGGAGACAGAGGAGACAGCCACACCAGCCCCTGCCTCTGTCCCTGTCAGGTAGGTTCACGGTCACTGGCTTAACGTCCATAGATGATATGGTGCAGAACTTTTCTATGGTTTACAGCTGCACTCCATTTCATGGGGAAAGAAACTCTTGCACACTGATTCTCTTCATTTGCCCCACAATGTTTTAATGTCTTATGACTGAAACATTGGTCTAAGTGGTCCATTATTAGATCAAACAATAGAGCCAGTGTATTGGAGTTAGTTTTTTTTACAGCATGCAAACGTTTATATTTTTTAAAAGTGTGGAGCCAAGTCCAGGGTTGCAAAATTTGTCCGTTTCTCAAAACTGGTTTACCAGAAATGCTGTTTAGAAGATTCCTGGAATCAGGAGGTAATAAGCCAGACATCAGGGGATCTTCCAAACTGGATTTCTGGAAAATGGGGGATTTTGGGGAAACTTTTCAAACCTAAGCAAGTGTAACAGAGACACTTCCCTCTCGCTTTCCCCCTTTATCGCTCTCGCTTTCCCCCTTTATCGCTCTCGCTTTCCCCCTTTATCTCTCGCTTTCCCCCTTTATCTCTCTCGCTTTCCCCCTTTATCCCCTTCACTTTCTCTTTTCTCCACCTCAGTGTGGGTGTGGACCAGGAGGCCCATGCTGCTTTGCTGGCGGAGGTGCAGAGGCTGGAGGGGGAGCTGGGTCGGATCAGGGGCGACCTGCAGGGGGTGATGGGATGTCAGGGGAAATGTGAGCAGCTGAACACAATCCAGGAAACGGTGAGTATGAGAGACAACTGTCTGTTTACTTTAGTGTTTACTGTACCTTGCTCTGATATAGGTCAGTCTTTATTATAGTAGTTGTACATTACCTTTGCAATATAATGGCATTCTTCCAAATGACAGCCTGTACTGTGCTGTTACTGAACTGAACTTCTACATGATGGTATATGTATTCTGCAGTTACAGCCCCTCACACATGATCTGTCTCACCTCTCCCTCTCTCTCACCTCTCCCTCCCAGGTGTCTACCCAGGTGTCCGCCCAGGTGAGGCGGGAGCTGCGGGCCCTGTTCTACGGCTCTGTCGACCAGACCCACCAGGGAGAACCAGACATCCCCGAGGGTCTCCTCCAGTGGCTATCGTCGCGCTACGTGAACGGGGCCGACCTGCAGGCCCTCCTGACCAACCTGGAGCTCAGCATCCTGAGGAACGTGTCGCTGCAGCTGGAGCAGAGCAGGGCCGAGGCCCGGACGGAGGCTGAGGCCAGGGCTGCAGTCATCACCACCCAGACCCAGGCTATTACACAGAGTGTCCAACACACCGCCGTGGGCGGGGGACTGTCTGAGGAGGTAGACTACACACTTCACTATAGTGACTCTTTGTTGTCGTTAACCCAGTGCTACTCACTGTCATCAGAGGAACGGCTTCATTATCACAATTTATTTTATGAAGATGGACCGGTGTCCTGGACCCAGATTCTCCATAGAGCATGCTTTTGACTTCATGGCCCGCATCCACAAAGTGTCTCAGGGTAGGAGTGCTGATCTAGGATCTGACCATATAACCTTATTCATTATGATCTAAAAGGCTAAACTGATCTTGGATCATTCAGCACTACTACTCTGAGATGCTTTGTGAATAGTGGACCAGGAGTAGGTTTAATTTGGGTCTTGGAAACCACCTCCTTCCTATATGATGTACTTTCACTATATGATGACTGTTACTTTAAGTGGTCATGATTGTCAATGAGACTAGGAGTCATTGTGTGTGGAGGTGCATGGCAGAGTCTCTGCAAAAGGTATCTAACCATACACACATCCTAACCCCCTGTCCCTGCCTCTGCCTCTCTCCCCTAGCAAGTGCAGCTGATCGTCCAGAATGCCCTGAAACTCTACTCCCAGGATAGGACGGGCCTAGTGGACTACGCCCTGGAGTCTGGAGGTAAAGAGAGACCTCTCACTCTGTTTACATGAACAGAACCACCCGGTGGGTTAGAGCCAGCCTGCTGACATGTCCATGAACAGAACCACCCTGTGGTTCAGAACCATCCTGTGGGTTAGAGCCAGCTCCATGATGGTGGTTTATAATGGAAGGATTATCCTAGCCATTAGCCTAGTGTTACATAACTATACAGCAGCCAGCACTGAGGGTTCGTCCCAAATGGCACCCTATTCCCTATATAGTGCCCTACTATGAAGGGAATACGGTGCCTATGGTGTCCTACTTTTGACCAGGACAAAAGTTGTGCACTATAAAGGGAATAGGGTGCCAGGTCAAAAGTAGTGTACTAAGGGAATAGTGTGCCATTTCAGTATGAATGGTACTGGTATAACAGTAGTGAAGAGGGTAGTAGGGCTTTAGAGGCCAAAGCTCAGGTAGTCTGGCTCCATGGACAATGAGCCTGTTTGTCATACTAATGGCCTGTGTGGATTGGACAGGCACAGAGGGCTCCATTAGATACACCACACATCAGATTAGTGGCCAGATGAACTGAGTGGTCTGTGACGTTTGTCTGTGTGGATTCTATTTTGATGTGTGTGTTAGTATGGAATCATGTTATTGTATGTTGTGTGTTTCATTGCATTATCCCTGTGTGTGGTCAGATGGCTTTTCAATACAGTTTCCTCACCACATAGTTGTGGTTCAGGCATTAGGATTTCTGACTCATATACATTTTGACCTACGATTGAATAACAATGTCTTTCTTGCTCCCATTCTTTCATTCGTTGATTGATTGGTTGATTAAATAAAGATCCACTTTTTCCCAGAAGATAACACTCATAAACCTTAAGACATGTATTTCCAATGTGGTCTTCCTGCGTAGAAATAGAAAGGAATCTATTGTGGTTGAACTGTGGTAATGATGTAACGTGGTCATGTGTCTGTGCGGTCAGGCGGTAGCATCTTAAGCACGCGCTGCTCGGAGACGTACGAGACAAAGACGGCCCTCATGAGTCTGTTCAGCGTGCCCCTCTGGTACTTCTCCCAGTCACCCCGTGTCGCCATCCAGGTGAGCTCTCCAATTCAAACATTCAGAAGCTTTATTGTTCCGGTCACAAACGCAGTGTACAAATAAAAACACATTCCAACAATAGCTGCAATCCAGGAATAGCTGCTAAGCTGTTTAGAAGACACTGATTCAATAAAGTTATTCCAGAAAGAAGCTGTCGTTTTCAACACCACCAGGGGACATTGTTTCCTCTTTATCAGTGTTTTTATTTGTAGATAATGGTAAATGTTAAAAATTATTTCAACAATTACATTATTAGTCTTGTAAATTTTAACAGGACAGGGATTATCTTGTGGATACTGATTAGAAGACGTTTATCAGTGACTCTAACATGTCTTACCATCTCTTCCTCCCTCCGCCCATCGCCCATCGCCCTTTCCCCCAACTCTCCTTCCTTCCCTCAGCCTGATATGTATCCAGGGAACTGCTGGGCGTTTAAAGGTTCTCATGGTTACCTGGTCATCCGGTTGTCCCTGAGGATCCTCCCCACAGCCTTCTGTCTGGAGCACATCCCCAAGGCCCTGTCCCCTACCGGCAACATCACCAGCGCCCCGCGCAACTTCACTGTCTACGTAATACTCTCACACACACACACACACGTACTGACAATATCAGCAACTACACTGTCTACGTAAGACTCACACACACACACACGTACGTACTGGCAATATCAGCAACTACACTGTCTATGTAAGACACACACACACGTACTGGAAGTATCAGCAACTACACTGTCTACGTAAGACACACACGTACTGGAAGTATCAGCAACTACACTGTCTACGTAAGACACACACGTACTGGAAGTATCAGCAACTACACTGTCTACGTAAGACACACACGTACTGACAATATCAGCAACTACACTGTCTACGTAAGACACACACACACGTACTGGAAGTATCAGCAACTACACTGTCTACGTAAGACACACACGTACTGGAAGTATCAGCAACTACACTGTCTACGTAAGACACACACGTACTGGAAGTATCAGCAACTACACTGTCTACGTAAGACACACACACACGTACTGGAAGTATCAGCAACTACACTGTCTACGTAAGACACACACGTACTGGAAGTATCAGCAACTACACTGTCTACGTAAGACACACACGTACTGGAAGTATCAGCAACTACACTGTCTACGTAAGACACACACGTACTGGAAGTATCAGCAACTACACTGTCTACGTAAGACACACACGTACTGGAAGTATCAGCAACTACATGGTGTGCCTTCTGTTGGTCATGTGCGATCTATGGTCTCAGCCTCGGTCTCCTGCCTGACATCACTGACTGGTTTCTGTGTGTTTTCAGGGTCTGGATGATGAGTATCAGGAGGAGGGAAAGCTGTTGGGTCAATACATCTACCAGGAGGACGGAGACTCAATGCAGAACTTCCCTGTCATGGTAAACACAAGAAATGACATCAATTTATACACACATGTGCATACGCCAACAAACACACACAAAAAACCTCTCACCATCCTGCATACTATATACCTCTCTGGCTCTTTTTTTACTTTGTCAAAAATCTTTTTTTTAAATCTGATACTTTGAGATTCAATACTTATCACTCCTTACTATGTCTCTTCCTTCCATCCAGGAGAAGAACGAAAGGGCCTTCCAGATCATCGAGGTGCGGGTGCTGACCAACTGGGGTCACCCCGAGTACACCTGCCTCTACCGCTTCAGAGTCCACGGAGAACCACGCATCCAGTGAGGGAGGATGGCGGCCATTTGAACTGCCAGTCAACAGAGAAATGCATATCATCCTATCTGTATATAGTACTGGACATATTTTTCTAAATGGAGGGGGCTGGGAAAAACCGAGACTTATATAGACGAGTGACTTCAGAAGTGTGGGGATGGGTGTTTGATTTATGCTAGAATGTGTCCAATGGGGGTTTTGTTTTACTCGGTATTGAAATGGTGAAAGAATGAACTGTAATGAAATGTCAGGGAATGTGAAAGAGAAAAGAAGAGTGAAGGTAGAAAAAGCTCGGTCCCAGTCCCTCCTCCTTAAACCTGCTCTTGCACTGAATTAGCCCTCCAGGTCAAAACCCTTTGGTTTTTGGAGGAGCGTTTTCCTCTGTCGCTCTCACACAACCACAGGAGTCTGTGACCTCGAGATGGAAACGGACTACACACATCTTTTTTTATTTCCTTACACATCCTATCTGATTTGGTTGTTGTTTTAATCAGGTGTTATTTTGAATTGGATGTTTCTTTGGAGACCCCTTGTGGATTCTGATGGAATTTCAGGATCAAAGCCACAGAACTGGATCAAAGCCACAGAACTGGGCCTAAATGACGTTTATATAGGCCTCACACACACTGGGCCTACATGACACTGTATAGGCCTCAATTCTCTTGATACAAAGCTACTGCTCTCTGCTGCTGTTGGTTGGTCAGTCTGCAGGGCCAGCTAACGTGGTCAGTGGACACTCGCAAGACACAGACCGGACTGCTACCGTTCTTTGGACTCAACAACACTACCGTTCGCCATGATTTTATGCATCCACACACACAGCCATCAAAACTAAGCTCTATCTCTCCGATAGAAAATGTTACACACATGGACGGACTTTTAATGAGTTGATACATGTGTATCTCAAGTTAAGATTTGGTCTTGAAGCTCTGTGGAGTCCAGACTGGAGTGTTAATGAGAGTGAGACTGACAGCCAATGGTTTAGCTTCTTCTAGTGCAGCGAGCCAATGGTTTGGCTGCTCCTTGCACAGTCATTATAACGTCCTCTACTAGAGCTTCTACTCTGGAAAAGGGGATCCTTGGTATGTCCCAACGCTGACATCACCCCATTGAAGTTCAGGTTAGGGTTAGGATAGAGGTTAGAGTTTAGGGTAGGGCCATCCCAAGGATCCCGGATAGCGCATAATCCCTTCTACTCCCTGCAGGAATGTAATCTGTATATTTCATTGTTAATAGTTGGTCCTTTTTTAAGAATTAGATTTTATCAGTGTTGCTTTATGAAAAAAGGGTACACCTTGTCAATATTTCTATAATTTGTATTACCCATTGTAAGTGTAATTATGTTTGACTTTTACCATTTTTAGTTGAGAATAATGACAAATGATGCCTGTAAATTAAATGTGTGTTGCACAAGTCCTCACAATTTGTGGAGAAAACTAGATGGGGTCTAGATGGGGTAGCTATAAATGAGTTTTGTGTGGACCAGAAAGTCTAAATGTACAAAAAAATGATTTCATGATCCTATTTATTTTTAAGATAATTAGTTACTGCAAGATAGGACTGCATTGTATTTTTATCAAAAAGCTTTTCAGTGCATTTTGGAAACATCTTGGGACAGTACAGATTTGTTTTTCACTTGTTTTTAAATGTTTTTTGTTGTTGTTTTGTTGCTGCTGTCATCCTGAGATAGCTAAACCGCATTTTAGAATATATTCCTAAAGAATTACATTTTGAGAGCTTTTGATGCATGTGATATTTTACCTAATAAAGACTTGTTTTTTTTATTTAAAAGCTGCTTTAGTTGTGGTCACATCTGGGTGAATAGTGGTGGTGACTGCATTATTTGGGGTCACATCTGGGGGGGTTGTGGTTTTGGAATGGCAGCAGGGAGAGGATGAGCGCAAATGTACCATTTAGATTACAGGTGTCAAACTCATCCCATGGAGGGCTGACTGTCTGCAGTTTTTCGCTCCTCCCTTATACTTGATGAGTTAAGCTTCCTAATTACTAAAGAACTCCCCTCACTTCGTTGTCTAGGGCTTAATTGAAAGGAATAAACAAAAACCTGCAAACAGTAGGCCCTCCATGGAATGAGTTAGACAGCCCTGCATTAGATGGTGAATGCTCTTAGAATAAGAGATCACTATAGGACAGGGGTAAACTCACCCTACAAGGTCCAGAGCCTGCTAGTTTCTGTTCTACCTTATCATTAATTGCACACACCTGGTGACCCAGGTCTAAATCAGTCCCTGATGAAAAAACATGCAGAGGAACTGGCTTTGAGGTCCAGAGTTGAGTTTGAGGGCTTTTCTTCTGATCACAATTTTTGTGTGTATTATACGCTTATACACTCACCACATGAATCGTAATTCAAACTGCCTTTGATATAACCAAGTTATTATAAGCCTCATTGGTCAAAATACAGAGTAGTAGATCATACGTAGGAATGAGGGAGCTTTATTAATGCCTCGGGCATGCCACGATTCGATCTGTTTAGCGTTGATTGTAATTCGATTTGGAATCGGGCTGCCTCCCGGGCATGAGCCAGGTGCCCTGTTATGGCCGGCGGCAAAGTCGGCTCAAAAGAAAAGTAATGTAACTAAGCACGTAGACTGATGAGTGGGAATTTGTTTTCACAAGCAAATTGATTGCTTTTGATAAAAATGCTTTATCTGCTTTCCCAATGAAAACGAGTTAGAAAATTCAAACATGTATTTTATGGAAAATGTATGTTTCTGGACGATGCACGGTGCTGCCTGGTTGACAACATGACTGAGCGGCTCAGATTACTGTTTTGATTTGAGATGGCGCGCCTCCCTCCCCGCTTTTGCCCGATGATTATTCAACCCGAGCCAACGTAATAAAACTCCCTCTTTGGTTCCGTCTGTCTGAGTCAGCTGTAGCTGCTGCCCTCCGGTGGCTGACGTGGGATATATTTTTTTAGGAACAGCCCCTGCTTGTTTGCTATTGGTTTCTTTTAAAGACTTGTGCCATTATACATATTTTCTAATTGTGTTCAAAATTAGTTTTTTGGGGCTAAGAGAAATGTGTACTTCATCCAAAATATTCTTCTTAATTAAAAAAAAAAAACGGAAGTACGAACATACGTTTTCCTTGACAACCAGCAATGCGTTCTTAGCAACTGCCTCAGAATGGCAAAAATGATTGGTGCTAAGAAATCATTGTGGCAACAAGTCTGTGAAGGTAAGGTATGCTTCGCTTCAGAGTTAATTGTAAATACCGGTATGCATGTTGTCGACTAAAATAGGCACAAATATTTCGTTTTCATTGTTGTGTGCAACCAGAATATGAGTCGGAGCAGCCCAGTCCACCCAGCGCTGCTTGGACAGACAGTGGTTCAGTGAGCACTCATGTCTCCCAGTACAGCGCCAGCAAGCACTCTCCTGTCTTCTATGGTCTCATGGCAGCTAAGGTAAGGCAGCCAAACATACCCTCGTAAAACTGACCATCCTACCGATCCTCGACTTCGGTGATGTCATCTATAAAATAGCCTCCAACACTCTACTCAACAAACTGGATGCAGTCTATCACAGTGCCATCCGTTTTGTCACCAAAGCCCCATACACTACCCGCCATTGCGACCTGTACGCTCTCGTTGGTTGGCCCTCGCTTCATACTCGTCGCCAGACCCACTGGCTACAGGTTATCTACAAGTCTCTGCTAGGTAAAGCCCCGCTTTATTTCAGCTCACTGGTCACCATAGCAGTACCCACTCGTAGCATGCGCTCCAGCAGGTATATCTCACTGGTCACCCCAAAGTCAATTCCTCTTTGGTCGTCTTTCCTTCCAGTTCTCTGCTGCCAATGACTGGAACGAACTGCAAAAATCTCTGAAGCTCGAAACATTTATCTCCCTCACTACCTTTAAGTACCAGCTGTCAGAGCAGCTCACATATTACTGCACATGTACATAGCCCATCTATAATTTAGCCCAAACAACTACCTCTTCCCCTACTGTATTTATTTATTTATTTTGCTCCTTTGCACCCCATTATTTCTATTTCTACTTTGCACATTCTTCCACTGCAAATCAACCATTCCAGTGTTTTACTTGCTATATTGTATTTACCTCGCCACCATGGCCTTTTTTTTGCCTTTACCTCCCTTATCTTACCTCATTTGCTCACATTGTATATAGACTTATTTTTCTACTGTATTATTGACTGTATGTTTTGTTTATTCCATGTGTAACTGTGTTGTATGTGTCGAATTGCTATGCTTTATCTTGGCCAGGTCGCAGTTGCAAATGAGAACTTGTTCTCAACTAGCCTACCTGGTTAAATAAAGGTGGGGGGGGCAAAAAAAAATGCACTTCAGTAAATACAATTCATTTGTAAAAAGAAAACGATATGTTTGTCTACATGGTGCTGTGTGGCTTTCTAGGTTGCTGTGGATGATGACCCTGTGAAGCATGTTGACCCTCTTCTGAGCCACCCTGCCCTTGCTGGATACTCTGCCTTGGACAAACCTCCATCCTCCTGTCACAGACAGCCTCTGACCACACACCCTGCATCCACTGCCCAGCTCCATCAACGTGAGTTTCAAACTACTTAAAACTCTGGCTTCTTTGTATGTGCAAAACATATTATTGCCTCTGCCAAGAGGTGTTGAAGTTTATGGCACAGGAAGTAGATTAGTGTCCTGTAGCCTCAGTGTTTCTGGTGCAAGACCCGATACTGCTTTCCCCCCTCAATCGCTACACATAATCTATGCTTTTATCAGGAACAATACTTTCCTGTTTAATTAGCTCTCTAAGCACAGTAGAGGATAACAATGTTTCAAGTCTCTCGATTTTACTCCCCAATAATAGTACCATAACAGTGTTTTAGGCTACATTGGAGTGAAATGTTCCCTTGCATGGTAGAAAGGCCACTCTTACCCCACTTGTTAATCCATTCCCATGTCTGCCCCAGGCCCAATCACCCAGTTCCTGGAGGGGTCTGTGTTCCCAGTGCTACTGCCTGGACTGGAGGCCATGCTGAGAGAGGCCCAGAGACAACACTGCCTGGAGGTACTGGCACTAGGCCTATATCACACAATAACACTAACATGATATAATGGCAATTTACTAGATATCAATGTGGCCCTGCAGAACACTACAGACCACCAAACTCCAATACACTACAGTATTTTAATAGTTTGCTTCCCCTGACTGTACTACATAAACAACTTTGAATTATAGAGTGACATGATGTATGATCACCTCTTCTGAAATATTGTCTCTAACATGTGATGAATCCCGACACCCGAAACTAGTACTAGGACTTATTTAATCCGACTTCAAGCACTGATGATACTATGATAATGATGATTATACTTCTGTAGAGCTCTGCAGATTATTACACTACAGTAACACTGTGATCCTTTTACTGTTTAAGAGGAAAAGAACAGCATTCAACGCTTGTGACTTCCTAACTGAGTGGCTGTACAAGTAAGACTGCCTGCATGCCCCCTTTGCTCTCTTCCATTCTCAGTTGATTTAGTACAAATCTTTGACAATGTCTCTGAACTTTCTGCCACCTCTTTATCTTCTGAGTGCTAAGCCATTGCTTTTACCATAAAAAAAAAAGGTCTGTCTCTAAAAATGGATTGGTGTTACGCAACTATGACTGTAGTTTGTCTTTGTGTGAAACTAAGCTTAATATTCTGTCTGCTACGGTCTGTTCCAAAGCCTTTTCTTCTCTCTCACTGCAGTCAGAACCCCCGCCGGCAGGGACAGGCCCCTGTGGACTTCCATGAGATCCCATTTGTCAAGGACTGGCTCAGAATACAGTGAGTTGCAGGAGACTTAATAAAGTGTATACGCAAACATAACACAGAGCAAGAAAGTCATCTCAGAAATCACACAGAATATGTATGCATGTACACACACACACAGTGACACAAACTTGCACCTTAGGCTGATGCTGCCCTTATGAACAGAGGTGACTCACACGCTGCCCCCTCCTCTCTCCATCTCCTCCTCTCTTCTCCCCCCCTCTCCCAGTCCCAGGCCTCCCATCCCTCTCTCCCTACTGCTGTCAGACCAGCAGGCTGCTGTTCTCATCCAGTCCTTCTGGCGGGGCTATACCGTGAGTGTTGTTGACAGTAACTTAAAGGTCACTGTTATTTTAGATGAGAAATAGTCTTGTACCATTTTAAAAGGTGTCAATGCACGGTGTGTAAAGGGTTAAATGCTCCACTGTCCCCTATTTTGCTGTGTGTTTGTTAGTGTGTAAGCGTGCATGCTTATGTGTGTTCTTTTACGTGCATGCATGTGTGTGTATTATTGTGTTCAGGCATGTGCATTTTCAGGAGCTGGCCAGTGACCCCATATGAAACAAATATATTGTGTAATCCCATTCTTTTCTGGCTACAGCGTGATTATGTCATCAGTGATGCACTGCCTAATTCCTTCCTGTGTGGGTGTTCTTGAGTGCTCTGTTCTGGATAAATATAGACACTAATTGCTGTAAGTCACTCTGGTTAAGAGCGTCTCATAATTGACAAAAAATGTAAATTCACACACACACCCATAGACACACTTCTAATCAGACAAGTCTCTGTCTCGTCTATCTACTAGACACTGTTGTTGTCTGTTTATCATGTAACCACAAATTACCCCTTTTTTACACCAAAACAGCTCCTTTTCTTCTCATCCCTGCGACTCTGTGATAGCGTAGAAAAATCCAGCCAAAAATCTCCTCGTTGTCAGTGTAAATGATTAAGGATCGACGATGCCAGCTGTGGTTTAGATCTGTCATGTCCAAACAGGCTCTGCTCGATTGGGCTTGAAGAAGCACTGGGGTGGGCAGAGCAGAGCATGCAGAGTGTGTCCGCGTGTCCCTGTGTCCTGTTCTGCCAGTGTGGCCAGAGGTAGGCAGTATTGGATCTCTTGTGTTATCTCGCACTGTAATTGGTTGTAATTCCTCTCCTCAACAGGAGGTGGCGGTAGTGAGCCTGTCCTCTCATTGACTCCCTGTGTTTATCCTGCTCTGACTGAGGTGAGGTTCAATAGGGCGAGGGATAGCACAGCAGACTCTCCCCAATAGAAGTTTAGGGATGGAGTGGAGAGAGATGGCTTGGAAGGCTCTGCTAAAAGGCTTTTTCAGGGATGATTAGAGAGGGAGTGAAGGAGAGGAACACTGTTAGTGCTGTTTTAGGAACTTGGGCCAGCCCAGAACTGGGTCTGAGGCGCTTGCTGTTTGATGTACAGCTATGTTTGTGTCTGTGGATATTGGGGATCTGGGACTAGATCTTAACTAGGGCGTAGTGGTTAGCCCTCCCAACTCACATACAGTGCCTTCGGAAAGTATTCAGACCCCTTGACTTTTCCCACATGTTGTTACGTAACAGCCTTTTTCTCAAATCTACACACAATACCCCATAATGACAAAGCGAAAATAGGTTTTTAGTAAACATAAATACCTTAGTTACATAAGTTTTCAGACTCTTTGCTATGAGACTCGAAATTTTCCATTGATCATCCTTCAGATGTTTCTACAACTTGATTGGAGTTCACTTGTAGTAAATTAAATTGATTGGACATGATTTGGAAAGGCACACACCTGTCTATATAAGGTCCCACAGTTGACAGTGCATGTCAGAGCAAAAACCAAGCCATGAGGTTGAAGGAATTGTCCGTAGAGCTTCGAGACAGGATTGTGTCAAGGCAGCATTGAAGGTCCCCAAGAACACAGTGGCCTCCATCATTCTTAAATGGAAGAAGTTTGAAACCCCCAAGACTCTTCCTAGAGCTGGCCGTCCAGCCAAACTGAGCAATCGGGGGAGAAGGGCCTTGGTCAGGGAGGTGACCAAGAACTTGATGGTCACTGACAGAGCTCTAGAGTTCCTCTGTGGAGATGAGAGAACCTTTCAGAAGGACAACAATCTCTGCAGCCCTCCACCAATCAGGCCTTTATGGTAGAGTGGCCAGATGGAAGCCACTCCTCAGTAAAAGGCACATGACAGCCAGCTTGGAGTTTGTCAAAAGGCACCTAAAGACTCTCAGACCATGAGAAACAAGATTCTCTGGTCTGATGAAACCAAGATTGAACTCTTTGGCCTGAATGCCAAGCGTCACGTCTGGAGGAAACCTGGCACCATCCCTATGGTGAAGCATGGTGGTGGCAGCATCATGCTGTGGGGATGTTTTTCGGCTTCAGGGACTGGGAGACTAGTCAGGATTGAGGGAAAGATGAACAGAGCAAAGCACAGAGAGATTCTTGATGAAAACCTGCTCCAGAGCGCTCAGGACCTCAGACTGGGGCAAAGGTTCACCTTCCAACAGGACAACGACCCTAAGCACACTGCCAAGACGACGCAGGAGTGGCTTTGGGACAAGTCTCTGAATGTCCTTGAGTGGCCCAGCCAGGGGCCGGACTTGAACCCGATCGAACATCTCTGGAGAGACCTGAAAAATCTGTGTGAGCTTGAGATGATTTGACAAAGCTGACAGACCTTGAGAGGATCTGCACAGAAGAATGGGAGAAACTCCCCAAGTACAGGTGTGCCAAGCTTGTAGCGTCATAACCAAGATAACTCAAGGCTGTAATCACTGCCAAAGGTGCTTCAACAAAGTATTGAGTATTTGAAATTTCAGTTTTTTATTTGTAATAAATTAACAAAAAATTCTAAGAACTTGTTTTTGCTTTGTCATTAAGGGGTATTAAGTGTAGATTGATGAGGGGGAAACCTGTCACGTAACAAAATGTGGAAAAAGTCAAGGGGTTTGAATACTTTCTGAATGCACTGTATACCCCTGGTGGCAGGGGGACTGAGCCCACTCTGCCACTTCAGTGTCTGAGACATTCTACTTTATGATACCCCCCTCTACACTTTCCCACTGTTCTTTCAATGAAATATATAAAATAGGGATTTGTCTGGAGGCTGTGCTGGTGCTGATGCTCTGCGCAGTGCCATCATGCTTCAGAGGAGTGTGTGTGTGTGTGTGTGTGTGTGTGTGTGTGTGTGTGTGTGTGTGTGTGTGTGTGTGTGTGTGTGTGTGTGTGTGTGTGTGTGTGTGTGTGTGTGTGTGTGTGTGTGTGTGTGTGTGTGTGTGTGTGTGTGTGTGTGTGTGGTGTGTGTGTGTGGTGTGTGGCTCAGCGGGGTGGAAACAGTGTTTGTGAAGCTTTTCAGTAGACGTCAATACTATTTTCCTCTCGTTCTCACCTCTAGCCCTTTATCCATCATACTCATCCTAATCCTTCCTTCCTCTCTCATTCAGTCCCCCTTACACCATACTCTCCTGTTCCTCCCCCTTCCTCTGACTATCTCTCTCTTCCTCTCTCATTCAGTCCCCCTTACACCATACTCTCCTGTTCCTCCCCCTTCCTCTGACTATCTCTCTCTTCCTCTCTCATTCAGTCCCCCTTACACCATACTCTCCTGTTCCTCCCCCTTCCTCTGACTATCTCTCTCGTCCTCTCTCATTCAGTCCCCCTTACACCATACTTTCCTGTCCCCCCCTTCCTCCGACTATCTCTCCCTTTCTCTCTCATTCAGTCCCCCTTACACCATACTTTCCTGTCCCCCCCTTCCTCCGACTATCTCTCCCTTTCTCTCTCATTCAGTCCCCCTTACACCATACTTTCCTGTCCCCCCCTTCCTCCGACTATCTCTCCCTTTCTCTCTCATTCAGTCCCCCTTACACCATACTCTCCTGATCCTCCCCCCTTCCTCCGACTATCTCTCCCTTCCTCTCTCATTCAGTCCCCCTTACACCATACTCTCCTGTTCCTCCCCTCCTTCCTCCGTCTATATCTCTCTTTCTCTGCCTCATCCCTCTCTCTTACTATCTCTCTCTTTCTTTCTCTCTCTCTCACTCACTTGGCTGAGTTATGTAACCTGCCTGACGCAGCATTGACTGCAGAGAAGGGGGGTGCGTGTGTACGTGCATTTGTATGTACCCCTCCCTCCCTCGCCTCTTTCATTGACAATATGTGTAGTTGTTACCAAGGATGAACGGTCGGTATCAGAAACACACGTTGATGCCACATAGCAGCCAGTATATCACACAGCAGCCAGTATATCACACAGCAGCCAGTATATCACACAGCAGCCAGTATATCACACAGCAGCCAGTATATCACACAGCAGCCAGTATATCACACAGCAGCCAGTATATCACACAGCAGCCAGTATATCACACAGCAGCCAGTATATCACACAGCAGCCAGTATATCACACAGCAGCCAGTATATCACACAGCAGCCAGTATATCACACAGCAGCCAGTCAGACAATGTTCTTGTCTCTCTGAGCAGCACAGGGAGATGCTAGGCTGAACACTAGAAAGAGAGATGCTACGACACAACATGTTATGTAATATACTTAGCTAACACACCGTAGCCATAGCCCAGCTAGCCATAATCCTCCATCCTTTAACTCCTGCTAGGCACAGTGCAGTACAGTACTGGAGGTACACTTCAAAGTGTAAACTCCTCTTTTCACAGTCCCCAAATCCAGAATAAATTCAAGAAAGTGTACGGTATTATATAGAGCCATTATTGCATGGAAATCCGTTCCATCTCATATTGCTCAGATGAACAGCAAACCTGGTTTCAACAAACAGATAAAGCAATACCTCACGGCACAACGCCTCTCCCCTATTTGACCTAGATAGTTTGTGTGTATGTTATTGCCATGTAGGCTATGTGTGCCTTTAAAACATGTTTGATGTAGTTCTGTCCTTGAGCTGTATTATCTAATGTTTCATGTTTAGTGTGGACCCCAGGAAGAATAGTTGCTGCTTTCGCAACAGCTAATGGGGATGTTCATCAGGCACCAAACAGAAGAAAAGGGACTGAAACAGGGATGGACTACCTGCACTCACCCAATAAGAAAAGCTTGTTTTTCAACTTCCGTTTCAAAACGTTTTGCTATGGTTTGACCTAATGAATATGACCTTGCTCTAACCATCTGGAAGCCTTAGCCAGCAGATGCACTACATAAGTCCACAACAGAGATCAGTGGAGGCTGCTGAGGGGAGGACGGCTCATAATAATGTCTGGAATGGAGTCAATGGAATGGTATCAACCATATGGAAGCCATGTCCTCCCTTCAGCAGCCTCCACTGACAGAGATATACTACATAAACCCACCACAGAGATATACTACATAAGTCCACCACAGAAATATACTACGTAAGCCCACATCAGAGATGTACTACATAAACCCACCACAGAGATATCCTACATAAACCCACCACAGAGATATATTACATAAACCCACCACAGAGATGTACTACATAAACCCACCACAGAGATATACTACATAAGCCCACCACAGAGATGTGTACATAAACCCACCACAGAGATATATTACATAAACCCACCACAGAGATATACTACATAAGCCCACCACAGAGATGTGTACATAAACCCACCACAGAGATGTACTACATAAACCCACCACAGAGATGTACTACATAAACCCACCACAGAGATGTGTACATAAACCCACCACAGACCACTTAAGGCATTGCAATGGTGAGTTAAACAGTATTGTGGCCAAAAGAGACCAGTAATAAATAGCTTTCCAATTAAACAGTCAATGGGGCTCAATAGTGTGGCCATGTAGAGAAAGAGAGGGCTTTTATGGTCATAGATAGACGCCTCTAGGGTGCTGCTCTGTTTAGCCTACCCCACTCTCAGAGATTTACAGGCATGGACTCAGTACCTAGCCCAGTCCAGCCCAGGACATCTCATAGCCCAGCCCAGCACAGCAGAGCTTAGTCCTAGCCTACCCCATTCCAGTCCATAGTCAGTCTAGCCTATAGCCTAGCCTACCCCATTCCAGTCCATAGTCAGTCTAGCCTATAGCCTAGCCTAGTAGCTTAGCTTTTTCTATCCTATAGCCTAACCTACCCCAGTCCATAGTCAGTCTAGCCTATAGCCTAGCCTACCCCAGTCCATAGTCAGTCTAGCCTATAGCCTAGCCTAGTAGTTTAGCTTTGTCTAGCCTATAGCCTAGCCTACCCCAGCCCATAGTCATCTACCTCTCTGTGTACTTAGACTGTGAGTAGCCAGGTACTGCTGTGCCCTATACTTACTTTGCCAGGGCTCTACAGTGCGACCATTTTACTCGCATATGCGCCTAAATATTTTGCTGTGCGACCTGGAATTTTAATTGAGGAGCACCAGTGTGCCTAGAAAAACATCACCCAGATGATAATTGTTGTAATGATAATGTACGGCAGCACCTGAGTGCCATGGAGAACACACTGAGCGCAGATTCATGACAAAGAAAACGGCTTGTTACATCAAATATTTTCTTATGTGCTCCTAACATTTTTTACTTGGCGCACACATGCTCCTTGTAAAAAGGGGCAGCATAGAGCCCTGTGTATGACTGTGGGGTGTAGGCTTGGGTGACCCCCAGTATTATCCCTGCATGCCCTGGCATGGCCTGGTAGTGGTGCCACCACTATCAGTGATAAATTCACAGAACTGTGGGAACATAGAAATATAATCTGTAGAACAGACATCCCCATTCAAGTCAAGACTCCACACCTGTTCTAGCAAATACATGTCTATGTGAGGCAAGGCTGTTGGAGAGCGATTTTGCCCATAGAGAACTAGGTCTGTGATTTCAGATGAGTGATTGGAGGGATGTTAGTTGACTTGCATTAGACCAGTGAGCTAGTGAAAAGCTAATGTTAGGCAAGCCTTTATGAGGGGCGGACAATAAGAACACAAGGGCTGAGTTAGCCTGATAACCACAATGGACACTTCTCTAATCTGTGTCTACCCATCCCTCCCTTTAAATGGCAATCCAAAGGGAGTGATATTGTCTGCTTGCAGTACACCCTATAGGCTTATAGTACACACTACATAGGGAATAGGGTGCTGTTTGAGACACAGCCAGTGATGCAGTGAGGAACCACAAGGCACTTAGATGAACCCTGTGTGGCTCACAGGAAGTGCAGTACCCTGGGGCAGAGCGTGGTTCTTCCTCCTCTCCATCCACCCCTACATTCCTCCATGGCCCGGCTATGCTGTAGATGAATCAAATAAAATCACATTTTATTTGTCACATGCACCGAATACAACAGGTGTAGGTAGACCTTACTGTGAAATGCTTACTTACAAGCCCTTAACCAACAATGCAGTTCAAGAAGTAGGGTTCAGAAAATATTTGCTAAATAAACTAAAGTAAAAAATGTCATAAAAAGTAACACAATAAGATGACATAACAATAACGAGGCTATGTACAGGGGGTACCTGTACCGAGTCAATGTGGGGGGGTACAGGTTAGTCGAGGTAATATGTACATGTAGGTAGGGGTAAAGTGACAATGCATAGATAACTGACTATGCATAGCAGCAGTGTGAAAACATATGTAACTAGTCCGGGTGGCCATTTGATGAATTGTTCAGCAGTCTTATGGCTTAGGGGTTGAAGCTGATCAGGAGCCTTTTGGACCTAGACTTGGTGCTCTGGTACCACTTGCCATGCGGTAGCAGAGGAAACAGTCTATGACTTGGGTGACTGGAGTCTTTGACAATTCTTTGGGCTTTCCTCTGACACTGCCTATTATATAGGTCCTGGCTGGCAGGAAGCTTGGCCCCAGTGATGTATTGGGCCGTACGCACTACCCTCTGTAGTGACTTACGGTTGGATGCCGAGCAGTTGTCCTACCAGGCAGTGATGCAACCGGTCAGGACACTCTCGATGGTGCAGCTGTATAACAATCTGGGGACCCATGCTAAATCTTTTCAGTCTCCTGAGGGGGAAAAGGCGTTGTCGTGCCCTCTTCACGACTGTCTTGGTGTGTTTGAACCATGATAGTTTGTTGGTGATGTGGACACCAAGGAACTTGAAACTCTCAACCCGTTGATGTTAATGGGGGCGTGTCCGGCCCGCCTTTTCCTGTAGTCCATGATCAGATCCTTTGTCTTGCTCACGTTGATGGAGAGGTTGTTGTCCTGGCATCACACTGCCAGTTCTCTGACCTCCTCCTTATAGGCTGTCTCATCGTTGTCAGTGATCAGGCCGACCACTGTCGTCGTCAGAAAACGTAATGATGGTGTTGGAGTCGTGCTTGGCCACATATTCGTGGGTCAACAGGGAGTACAGGAGGGGACTAAGCATGCAACCCTGAGGGGCCCCGGTGTTGAGGATCAGCGTGGCAGATGTGTTGTTACCTACCCTTAACACATGGGGGCGGCCCGTCAGGAAGTCCAGGATCCAGTTGCAGAGGGAGGTGTTTAGTCCCAGGGTTCTTAGCTTAGTGAGTGATGAGCTTTGTGGGCATTATGACCAGCCGTTCAAAGCACTTCATGACTACTGACATGTGTGCTATGGGGTGGTAGTCATTTAGGCAGGTTACCTTGGCATTCTTGGGCACAGGGACTATGGTGGTCTGCTTGAAACATGTTGGTAGTACAGACTGGGTCAGGGAGAGGTTGAACATGTCAGTGAAGACACTTGCCAGTTGGTGTGAGTACACGCCCTGGTAATCTGTCTGCCCCGTGGCCTTGTGAATGTTGACCTGTTTGAAGGTCGGCTACGGAAAGCATGATCACACAGTCGTCCGGAACAGCTGGTGCTCTCATGCATGCTTCAGTGTTCAGGATGAAGTAAAGTCTCTGATCTCACTCTAACCCCCTTTCCTCTCCGCTTTATTCTTCTCCTCTCTTCTCCTCCCTTTTCTCCCACAGACTTGGACAAGAGCTCTGTCTCAGCTAGACCACCTGACAGAGAATGACACTTGGAATACGTGTGTGTGTGTGTGTGTGTGTGTGTGTGTGTGTGTGTGTGCATCTGTGTATCTTTGTGTCAGGTATTTATGTGGGTGTTTGTGGTTTTGTGTGTGTGTGTGCATGCGTGTGTACGTGTGTGCGTGTGTGTGTGCGCGCACGTGTGTGTGTGAACAGGTTTTCTTGGGAAGACTTTGACTTGGAGCGAGGATGCCAGTGGGGATTAAGTTGGATGGGGTCTCACTGTGCTTTTGGTGCTTATGCTGTGTGTGTGTGTGCGTGCTGTTTCACTCATTTATATAATCACGTTTGAAATGCCCATCCTTCACACATACCCAGGGTAGGGACAACTCATTCACGTGTTCAACTAAAATACACACAGACACACATACCCAGTGTAGAGACAACTCACTCACGTGTTCAACTAAAATACACACAGACACACACATACATCCTGACGTGCACACCAAAGTACACAATACACACATACTCAAAAGATTATTAGGAAAGGCGCACTAATGGTTTTTTGACACACAAAAACACTCATCCGTATGTAATGAAACAGACACGTGTACAGACAGACATGATGCAGTGCAAAACTGAATCCTTGATGCACTTCAGACATAACAAACCTCACCCTGGTTAACTAGCTATCTGCATTGATTTACACTCCCATCACCCATCCCCTTTCTTTCTCAAGTGCCATACTGACACACACACACGAACACGCACGCACGCATGCACACGTACGTACACAAACAACAGACTGCCCCCCTTCTGACACTCACCCCTCATTTCCATCTCTATGGTATCTCCCGTCAGCAGAGGGGGTTGTGCTGTGTTCTGACACCCACTGAATAAACCATGGCTCCCCCTCCCCTACCCCCCTCCACCCCAATGCCATGGTACGGCCTTACGTAACAGGCCCACTTTCACAGCCACACACTCCCATTTAGACTGCAGCTAGCTACGGCTAACCACTAACTAAGGCTATACTGGGGAGAGAGATGGAGGAGGGGAGAGACCGGGGGGAGGGGAGGCTGAGGAACAGGAGTGAGATGAAGGAATGGGAGCAAGGAGTGGGAGGGTGAGAGGAGGCAAAGAAGTAGAGAGAGGGGAGGGTAGAGAGAGTGAAAGGAGGGATGATGGGAGGAGGGGAGAGAGATGTAAAAGGGACACACTGGGGAGAGGGAGATAGAAATGGGAGCAAGGGGGAAGGGTGAAATGCGGGAGGGAGAGGCAAGAAGTGAGGTGGAGAAGAGAGAGGAAAGATGGGAGAGAGAGGAGGAGAGGAAGGAGAATTGTATAAAAGAAAAGGACAGATGGGAACAAGGAGAGGAGGTAAGAGAGTGGCAAACAGAAGTGTGTGTGGGATAGAAAGAAGACATGAACAAAAAGACAGACAGACAGACAGACAGACAGACAGACAGACAGACAGACAGACAGACAGACAGACAGACAGACAGACAGACAGACAGACAGACAGACAGACAGACAGACAGACAGACAGTAGGAGGGGTGAGAGGAGAATAGAGAGCAGGAGAAAACGGGTGAAGAGGGACTCTGAGACATAAAGATCTAGTCAGAGTGTAGGAAAGAGGGGGGCTGGGAGAGAGGAGGATTCAGGGACATGTTCTATTCAGCTACCCTGCAGCAGCTATTTGGAACCTCATTGAAAGCTTTGAGGCCACACAGAAACACAGGGAAAGGCCTCTGAAAGGCTCCAGGAAAAACATGCTCTCTCAGTATTCTGGATTTAGGCCCACCATCCACATCATCATCTGCATTATTATCCACATGATCATCAACATACAATAGCTGAAAGACCTGGCACTGCCACTGCCTTCAGTTTACTGCCAAACACGTTGTTTTATCAACACAGGAATCCTCATGAATATTAGTACTGCTAAACTACCCATCCTATTGCCTGCAGCGTACAATACACACACACACACACACTGCTGTATGGTATTCTGGAGGAAGGAATCTATATTCAGGTGTGCCAGCCCAGTGTGTTTCTCCTCCAGCTGCTTCAGATTAAAACACAGTAGGATTCTACCAGAGAGGATCTGGACCATCTAGGATACTGCCTGTTTTAGTTTGATTGACAATGTGGATTCAATCAAGGTCAAACACAAGAATAGACATTACAACTGTGTGTTTGTGTGTTTGTGTTTGTGTGTGTGTGTGTGTGTGTGTGTGTGTGTGTGTGTGTGTGTGTGTGTGTGTGTGTGTGTGTGTGTGTGTGTGTGTGTGTGTGTGTGTGTGTGTGTGTGTGTGTGTGTGTGTGTAGGTGCGGGCCCGTGCAGATGTGCAGGAGCTGCGCCAGTGGCAGAGGGAGCTTAGAGAGGATAACCGTGACATCACCAAAACGGTCCAAGAATTCTGGGCTCACCAGGAGAGCCGGGGTGAGTGAACACACACAGATAACTGACAAAATAATGGAAACAATTGAGTAAATGAGGTAGGGATGTGCACGGTTATTCAGATGTTCAAATGTCCGAATGGACAATTTTACGTCTATTTTAACAATGAAAAGGCTTTGTCTAAATGTAATTGTCTATCTGACATTGCTACACACAAGGATATGCCATGACATTTGAAATACTTAATTCAATAAAACTATCTTTTGAATGTAGTTTTATTGACATAAAGTACATACCATAGTAGCCTACACGGGTTTCATGTGTTTGTTATTGTCGGCCAATCAAAGTGGCACCGTCTACAGTCAGTGGCTCCATGTGTAGTAAGCAACGTGGGAGATCTCTAATCAATGCAAAATGGAATTAAAATGACAGAATTAAGTTAAATGAGAAGGAGTAGGCTACAACTACGAGCAACCATCAGGTAAGCTGTTGTTTAATCTGAATGGAGTTGCTGCTGAGGAGAGAGCGAGAGAGAGGGAAGGAGAGGGAGAGAATGAGAGCAGGAGAGGGAGGGGGAAGAAATATGGGAAGTGAAGGAGACAGAAGAGAAAATGTCTGCAGGGTTCAGGATGTCTTTGTGACACAGAGGAAAGAAGGAGAAAGAGAATGAGGGAGATGAAAATGTCAGCGCGGGTGTGTGTGTGTGTGTGTGTGTGTGTGTGTGTGTGTGTGTGTGTGTGTGTGTGTGTGTGTGTGTGTGTGTGTGTGTATATATATAGTGTAGAGCAGCTGGGAATGTAGGCCCTATTCCAGAGAGAAAACCCTGAGCCCTTAATGGTTGACTGGCTGGCATTCCTGGGAGAACGACACAGCTATGTCCTTGACAACACACACACACTTTACAAATATGCACACACACAAACATAACCACATGCTCAATACATACAGAAGCACAGATTACAATGCACATACATGCACAGAATATCTCTGTCACATACATACAAACAGATATGCTTAGACATACATACATACAAAAAGGCAGATGTTTTAACCGCCCTGCACGTCTACATTTTGTTTTAGACACACAGACACTCCACTCACACAGGCACATCGGTCTTTTCCACATGACCACCACATTGAGGCACGCATTCCAGAACAACAAAGGCACACACACACACACACACACACACACACACACACACACACACACACACACACACACACACACACACACACACACACACACACACACACACACACACACACATCCAAATAGCTGTGGAGCAGCGAACATTCTTACACGTCCTGGTACACGACACTCCTGCTGCGTGAAGCGAGTGCTGACCTGACATTCCAGCAGGGGGCCTGGGGAGGCTGTGGGAGCACAGAAACACACCTGACCTTATGTTCTCAATGGAGATGGAGAGGGACCTCTCTATCTCTCAGCATCAGCACCTGTTGTCAATGGAGACCTCTCTCTACTCTCTACCTCTCAACAGCAGCACCTGAATACAGTATTCTCAATGGGGAGGTACTTCTCTCTATACCTGACTATTGTGTTGTCAATGCAGACCTCTCTACTTCTTCAACATAAGCACCTGACTACTGTGTTCTCAATAGAGAGCCCTCTCTCAACATCAGTACCACAGCACTGTACAGTACTTGTGTGTGAGAGAGAGACAGAGAGATGCATATAGAAAGATAGGGGAAAGGGAGGAAGGGGTAGATGGTAGAGACAGAGAGAGACCTTGCTGGGCTGTTTTTGCTGAAGTTGCGGTTTGTTTTGTTGTTTTTGGGCGTAATGAACCGAGAGCAGAGCAGCATACAGTGCAGAGTGACGGATGACACAAACCACAGGACAGAGAGAGAAGAGGGGGAGTGTGAGAGAGATGGAGAAGAGAGACAGAAAGACCTGAAAGAGAGGCAGAGGAAAAGAGAGAAATTGAGATCGGAGGGAGAGAGGAAGAGGGAGACATGAAATGAGAAAATAAATGTTAACTTTGTGATACAGCAGCTGCTGCCAGGCTGATCTCATCTGACCCAGTACCATACCATACCCATTCACCATTACACACTTCACAGGCTGAAACACAAGCACTGGAAATGGCCTAAAAACCTCACAGGCTGAAACATTTAATGACCTCGCCATTACGGCTGTGACGGTCATGGAATGTTGGATGAGAGTTATTGGTCAGCCAAATGGCCGTGGTCACGTTATAATCATTTGAATAGCACATCTTCTCCTCTACTCCGCTCCTGACTGCTGCTGCAGTGAGGGGGACTCGTTTGCTACAACAAAGTTTCATCACGTTGTAAAGAGTCCATGTTACCACGGAAATGCCCGACCAGTCAGCTGTTCGTTCCACACACACACGTACACAAAATGGTTATGGTGGTTATGGAAATTACTTTTAAAAACTTCACCGTCTGAAACATAAGCCCTAGAAATGACTTAGATTGAAACATTATCACTGGAAATGGACTTAAAGACATTCTGAAACATAAGCACTGGAAACAAGCAGGAAAAACATTCATACTGAGGCGGTCTCATCTCTTGGTCTCGACAGGGTTCTCAGACATGGCCGCCACAGGTCAGGTCAGGCCTGGAGGTCAAGCGTCAGCTGACAGGTGCAGAGCTCAGCACCACATTAATCTATCTCCTCATGTCCTTGACCTCGTTTATCATGTGAGGAATGTATCTCTGATGACGGTTCAGTGAACACGTCAACATAACAAAGCTAGCTATCCCATAGCTCGGTAACTCAACAACAGGGTTGGGGTGAATTCCATTTACATTCAGGATGTAAACTGATATTCCAATTCGAAATAAAACATTTTCCAATACTTTTTGGGGTAACATTTTCATTTGCGTCCTGTTTACTTGATTGAATTGAAATTGACCCCAAACACCGTCATTAACCAACGTAAACATAGCAAACCATCATACCCAACATTGTGTCTGTGACGTCTACAACACAAATTCGTTTTTCTCTCTCTCTTTGTTTGAGTATTGTAACTGGTCAAATATAAAGAACTCAATTCTATTCAAGAAATCTTTGCATCTATGATGTCACGTCTATTGTCTATTACTGAGGCTAACAATAGAACTGGCAGCTGTCACCATGAGCTAGTCTACAAACCTCTGAATCGTGTGTGTGTGTGTGTGTGTGTGTGTGTGTGTGTGTGTGTGTGTGTGTGTGTGTGTGTGTGTGTGTGTGTGTGTGTGTGTGTGTGTGTGTGTGTGTGTGTGTGTGTGTGTGTGTGGATAAACTGTATGTTTGGTTTATTTTGTTTTATTCTTCCCTAGTGAGCTCGGCCCTCAATGACCTCAGGGGGGACTCCACCACCCCTCAGACCCCTCAGCCCGGCAGTGGGTACTCCAACTCAGACGTGTCCATCCAGGTGGTCTCCCCCACCCCCCAGAGCACCATGGTACACACCCCCACCTCCCAGATGAGTCCTGAGAGCACCGAGTCGCTGCCCCCCAGCCTGCAGGGAGTAGAGGAGCTGACCAGGCAGGAGAGGACACTAACTGACTCACTGACCCTGCCCGAGGCTGCTGCTGCTGCCGTCGCTGCTTTAGCCACCGCTATGGATACCTTTTCCCCATCCTTAGGAAAACACTGAAAGGCCATAGAGGCTGAGGCAATCTGTGTCCCAAATGGCACCCTATTCCCTATACCAGAGCTGCCAAATCCTGGTCCTGGAGGGCTGAAATACAGTGGCTTGCGAAAGTATTCACCCCCCTTGGCATTTTTCTTATTTTGTTGCCTTACAACCTGGAATTAAAATAGATTTTTGGGGGGGTTTGTATCATTTGATTTACACAACATGCCTACCACTTTGAAGATGCAAAATATTTTTTATTCTGAAACAAACTTGAGCGTGCATAACTATTCACCGCCCCAAAGTCAATACTTTGTAGATCTTTCTTGGTGTATGTCTCTATAAGCTTGGTACATCTAGCCACTGGGATTTTTCCCATTCTTCAAGGCAAAACTGCTCCAGCTCCTTCAAGTTGGATGGGTTCCGCTGGTGTACAGCAATCTTTAAGTCATACCACAGATTCTGAATTAGATTGAGGTCTGGGCTTTGACCAGGCCATTCCAAGACATTTAAATGTTTCCCCTTAAACCACTCGAGTGTTGCTTTAGCAGTATGCTTAGGGTCATTGTCCTGTGGAAGATGAACCTCTGTCCCAGTCTTAAATCTCTGGAAGACTGAAACAGGTTACCCTCAAGAAATACTTTCTATTTAGCCCTATCCATCATTCCTTCAATTCTGACCAGTTTCCCAGTCCCTGCCGATGACAAACATCCCCACAGCATGATGCTGCCACCACCGTGCTTCACTGTGGGGATGGTGTTCTCGGTGTGATGAGAGGTGTTGGGTTTACACCAGACATAGCGTTTTCCTTGATGGCCAAAAAGCTCAATTTTAGTCTCACCTGACCAGAGTACCTTCTTCCATATGTTTGGAGAGTCTCCCACATGCCTTTTGGCGAACACCAAACGTGTTTGCTTATTTATTTTTTTAAGCAATGGCTTTTTTCTGGACACTTCCATAAAGCCCAGCTCTGTGGAGGCTTAAAGTAGTCCTATGGACAGATACTCCAATCTCCGCTGTGGAGCTTTGCAGCTCCTTCAGGGTTATCTTTGGTCTCTTTGTTGCCTCTCTGATTAATGCCCTCCTTGCCTGGTCCGTGAGTTTTGGTGGGCGGCCCTCTCTTGGCAGGTTTACTGTGGTGCCATATTCTTTCATTTTTTTATAATGGATGTAATGGTGCTCCAACCCTGATCTGTACATTTCCACAACTTTGTTCCTGGCCTGTTTTGGAGAGCTCCTTGGTCTTCATGGTGTCTCTTGCTTGGTGGTTCCCCTTGCTTAGTGGTGTTGCAGACTCTGGGGCCTTTCAGAACAGAACATATACTGAGATCATGTGACAGATCATGTGACACTTAGATTGCACACAGGTGGACTTTATTTAACTAATTATGTGACTTCTGAAGGTAAGTGGTTGCACCAGATCATATTTAGGAGCTTCATAGCGAAGGGGGTGAATACATATGCACACACCACTTTTCCGTTTTTTTTAATTTATCTTTTGAAACAAGTAATTTTTTAAATTTCACTTCACCAATTTGGACTATTTTCTGTATGTCCATTACATGAAATACAAATAAAAATCCATTCAAATTACAGGTTGTAATGCAACAAAATAGGAAAAATGCCAAAGGGGATGAATACTTTTTAAGGCACTGTACTTGTGGTTTTCAGGACTAATTCAGACCTGGGACACCAGGTGTGTGCAACAAACTACCAGGTAGAAACTAAAACCAGAAATGTTTCGTGTTCCAGGATTGGGCCTGCCCTATATAGTGCACTACTTGACCAACTACCTGTCCCTCCATATTGTTTGTGTGGCTAGGGATCTTACCGACTACGCCAACTGGTCAAAAGTAATACATCTTACATGGTGCTATGGCAGAGCATGACATGTACATCATCAATATTATATCAACATCACCACCTCAGAGAATACACGTTTACACACTATTACTGACACACTACTGATGAAGAGCATAGGTTACACACTAATATTAGAAACCACATCGATACGTACTGTAAAGATGACTAGACACTCTGGTAGTCACTAGCACAATGGCTTTGCTTCTAATCACCTCTCCTCCATAGCGCATAGAAAGTTCCAAATATTTCCTGTATTTGTCACTTCCTTTTTCCACGAACAAGGTGATAATAATGCTTTGGCTCATGAAACAGACAAATGTTCCCACTCAAAACAGGAATTTAGGGCAGAGAAAATTATAAGAGCAGATGAACAGCACATTCTTTTTCCACCTTAGCCTTGTGTCCTGCAAGTCAGGAAGCTGAATGACCCTGTTGATGGAAAGAGGAAGAGAAAGTGAGATCTGAGAAGAGTGATCTCTGTGACTGAGAGCAAGCTGATAAACAGGACAGCAATAAAACACTGAGAATGACAAGATAGAGTGTGCTGTACTTTACTCCCTCGTGGACCTTAGAGACCATTGACATTCCATTGGTTTTGAGAGTGCAATTCAGTGTATTGGCATTATATCCACTGTTATATGTCTGAGGGACTTACCTGCAGAGACCCTGCTCATGAAGGCCTCACAGTTTTCAATTGGACCAAATCACAGAGCAGAACAGCGGGTTGGCCCTGTGATGGACAGCTGCTGGGCCAATCCTGACGCAGCAGCCTCCAGAAGGCCCAGGCCAGGGAAGGGAGAGAGATGTATCTCAGTCAGTAGGTAATTGGATGCCCGGGGCACAGCTGCCACTGGGTTAGGGTGAGGCGATAAAACAGCTCATTTCATTTCGAGGACATTTGATAGGCCTGAGCAACCAGCACTCCACAGTAGAGCTTGGCTGGCTGGCCGGAAGCAGTGGGTCCTGTTGCATGGTGAAACTGGATCACATTGCAGTGGGTAGGTAGCATTAGCCCAGCAGTTAGCAGGACTGCTCTACTAGTTTCAATGTTACTGCATGCACTGGCATGAAAGCTTTAGCTTGATCTCACATCTGTATGTGCTTTTGTCAACTCTGACTGGCTGAGGAGTAATCTGGGGAGAAGGTACATCTAGTTGAGGAGAGTCTGGGGTGAAGGTAACTCTGGCTGAGGAGTAGTCTTTGGAGAAGGTAACTGGCTGAGGAGTAGTCTTGGGAGAAGGGAGAAGGTAACTGGCTGAGGAGTAGTCTGGGGAGGAGGTAACTGGCTGGGGAGTAGTCTTGGGAGAAGGTAACTGGCTGGGGAGTAGTCTGGGGAGAAAGTAACTGGCTGAGGAGTAGTCTGGGGAGAAGGTAACTGGCTGAGGAGTAGTCTGGGGAGAAAGTAACTGGCTGAGGAGTAGTCTGGGGAGAAGGTAACTGGCTGAGGAGTAGTCTGGGGAGAAAGTAACTGGCTGAGGAGTAGTCTGGGGAGAAGGTAACTGGCTGAGGAGTAGTCTGGGGAGAAGGGAACTCTGGCTGAGGAGTAGTCTGGGGAGAAGGTAACTGGCTGAGGAGTAGTCTGGGGAGAAGGGAACTGGCTGAGGAGTAGTCTGGGGAGAAGGTAACTGGCTGAGGAGTAGTCTGGGGAGAAGGGAACTCTGGCTGGGGAGTAGTCTGTGGAGAAGGTAACTGGCTGAGGAGTAGTCTGGGGAGAAAGTAACTGGTTGAGGAGTAGTCTGGGGAGAAAGTAACTGGCTGAGGAGTAGTCTGGGGAGAAAGTAACTGGCTGAGGAGTAGTCTGGGGAGAAGGGAACTCTGGCTGGGGAGTAGTCTGGGGAGAAGGGAACTCTGGCTGGGGAGTAGTCTGGGGAGAAGGGAACTCTGGCTGGGGAGTAGTCTGGGGAGAAAGTAACTGTCTGGGGAGTAGTCTGGGGAGAAGGGAACTGGCTGGGGAGTAGTCTGGGGAGAAGGGAACTCTGGCTGGGGAGTAGTCTGGGGAGAAGGGAACTGTCTGGGGAGTAGTCTGGGGAGAAGGGAACTCTGGCTGGGGAGTAGTCTGGGGAGAAAGTAACTGTCTGGGGAGTAGTCTGGGGAGAAGGGAACTCTGGCTGAGGAGTAGTCTGGGGAGAAAGTAACTGTCTGGGGAGTAGTCTGGGGAGAAGGGAACTCTGGCTGGGGAGTAGTCTGGGGAGAAGGTAACTGGCTGAGGAGTAGTCTGGGGAGAAGGGAACTCTGGCTGGGGAGTAGTCTGGGGAGAAAGTAACTGTCTGGGGAGAAGGTAACTGGCTGAGGAGTAGTCTGGGGAGAAGGCGGAAGCATATACAGACCAGGCTATGACATCTTGGGGATCGGTCACAAACTAGGAAACTTTTTTCTTCTTCTAATCAAGGCCTCAACTATTATGGATATTAGTTCTTCTATACTGGGGATGTGAACGGGTGGAGGGTACTACTGCACTACTCTGAACATCTGTATTTCAACTTGGCCTATATATCTGTCAATGTCACCTCCCAGTGATGTCTTGACAAACCAACTGAACAGCTTTAACCCTTCCATGTTCAATGTCTGGAACAGAGAGTAAGGAGCAATGGACAAATCAGTCTCGATACCTGTCACTTTAGGGTCCCAGTAATTCACTTTGGACTCTATAGTGGTCGTAAATTACCACGGATGTGTCCCAAATGGCACTCGCACCCTATTCTATATATAGTGCACTACTTTTGACCAGACCTCTATGTAGGGAATAGGGTGCCCTTTGGGATGCCTTCGGACAGAGTTCCAGTGGGCCTGTTCTTGTTTAGAAATAAAAACATGATCCATCGAAAGGCGTTAACTACAAACATGACACTTTATTGAACGTTTGCCTGAATCGGTTACAGAAACTGAGAATTAACTGTTTGTTCTTCTAATCAGGGGAAACATAGTTCTATACATAGGCATGCTGCGTCACTGCACAGTCACAGCTGTGAAAACCAATAGCACCCCCGTCGGATGCCCCGGATGGAACAGTGTGAAGGCAAGCCAATTCAGGAGTGGACAAGTCAAGGACATGTCAAACCCAGACAGGAGGGGTGTTTACAAATGGGGCTGCCCAGGGGGGGAAAACTAACTTGACGGAACAGTAGTATGTGTAAAATCTCACCCTAATTTGTTCATAGCATCTTTATAAACACAGACATGAAGATCTAGATTTTTAGTCATTTCATATAGATTTCCTTCCAAACTGGCAGGGGGTACAGTATTTGGGTAATCTGATGATGTCACAAGCAAATCCGATAGGTTATTTGTGGGCCCTTTGGCCTGTTTTGGCCCCTATCCCCTGACATCCCCTACAGTTCTCCACCGTGTCTCTCTTTTACAACCGTCTTTATCTCTCTCTCGTGTTCAAGAAAGCACAGACATAAAACTGTCATCTGATATACGCTAAAAAATATGATTTGTCACATGACCTTCACAAATATAATTAGTATGTAACAGTACGTCTGAGAGAAAGGTACTTACATGTATATAAATGGTGATGAGCATGCACAGATAGGTAGTCATCGACGAGTGCAAAAATCTACTAAGTAACAGCTTTTGACTTTTTTTTGTACTCCACATTGAGTGAAAACATCACAAGATTGAAGAATTGAAACCCGCCCCTCTTCGGTTCTGGGAGGGTGAATCTCCACAGTTGTTCCTTGCTTGTTGTCCACCCACAGCCCTGAGGACAGGACCCGTATTCACAAAGCGTCTTAGGGTAGGAGTGCTGATCTAGGATCAGGTCTCTCCTGTCCATATAATCTTATTCATTATTATCTAAAAGGCAGAACTGATCCTGAGCCAGCACTCTGAGGCCTGTAGCCTGTCCCACTGGAGCCTGGCACAGTGCAGTCAGAACGGGCCTGGGTCTGGCCCGGAGAGGCCCGAACAAAGCCTGCCTTGGCATGCAGCGCTGTGGGTTAGGGCCATATACAGAATAACCAATCTAGTAATTATATTTCTATGGTTAGGCCTACATGTAGTGCCTGCCTACATACCCACCAGTGGAGGCTGGTGGGAGGAGCTATAGGAGGACAGGCTCATTGTAATGGCTGGAATGCAATACATGGAATGGTATCAAACACATCAAACATATGGAAACCACGTTTGACTTTGTTCTATTAATTCCATTCCAGACATTACACTGAGCCTGTCCTCCTATAGCTCCTCCCACCAGCCTCCACTGCTACCCACCCCCAGTGAAGAGACATCCTGTAACCCAATGACCCAGGATTACACCAAAAGACCCTTGGGGTCATACCATCTCTGGCCATTGGCAGGGGTCATAGATCAGAGGTCATTCTACCATCACTGCTCTACTCTCTGCATCACTCTATTATATCACAGACACAGTAGTCATTATCTATCAAGTGCAAAACAACAAGTCTTTTTGATTAGCATTATGCAACGAATGTCATATCTCTGAAAAATGTATTACGTTTCCCCATATAATATAACTGTTACAGCAGACAGTGAAACATGTTTTGACAGAGGATACTGTATAGGAGATTTCCAAGGTTGTCGCAAGTAGGAAAATCCACACCCAGAGTTAGCTAGATCCCTCACAGACAGATCGTTGTGTTTTTCAACGTTAATAATCTAATCAAATGAAATTAAAAACATGGCTAGCATCTTGAAATATGTTTTAAAATACAAATTAAAAAGAACAAAGAAAGACACCAGCAAAGAGCAAAATAAAAAAAATGAAATAATAACAACAAAATCAATCCAGTCACAAATCTGATCAAATGAAAATCAAAGCATTACTACACTAGTCAGATGCCCCGTGGTTTATATAATAATATATTAGGCTGGTGTCTAAAACAAATCATCCTCTACAGTCAAAAAGAAATCTAACCAAAGCAAGCTATACAGCACTACTATATACAGTACACAGCATGTCTCTCTCGTAAGGGGAGAGCTGGTAAGTATGTAAGGGAGAGGGAGACTGAAAACAGACACCTTGCTGTAACACAAGAGTCTTTCTTGGCACAGAAAACAGTAGTTACCAGCACAGACGGACGAGAGGAGGGAGAGAGGCTTCTCAGATAAGGAGGACAGCACAGGGCAGTGCTGCCTTCCCCACACACACAGACACAGACACACACACACACACACTGGGGAAAGAGCCATTTTGTCACACAGATACGTTTTCTGATTGGGAGGAAGCCGTCACATAGACTATTGTAACCCCTCAGGACAGACTCCTCCCTTCCTCTCTCTAGCCACCCATCCCCCTTTTCTTCTCCAGTCCTCCCCACAGGCTTATAGCTGATCTCACAGTATACTATATCTGATCATTCACAGGGGCCAGGACAGGCAGTTCCAGACCCCAGTCAGGGCTTGTCTATATATAGGCTGACAGTATGGGGTTATGTATCTGGAGCTGACCAAGATGTCTGGTACTCTGGATCCATTTCTCAGGCTCACTGGAAACCAGTCTGGAGGAAATGGGAGAGGCACAGCCAGGACTGGAACAGGACTGGAGCTGTGTATTGCACAGTTGTTGTATATCCTCCCAACACTGATCAAATCAATAACACACACACACGCACAAGCGTGTGCACACACACACACACACACACACAAACAGATAGAACATGTTTTTTTTATCTCTATGCACACACGCACACACACTTTTGAAAAAACAAAACAGTAAAAGGGAAGTCCATCTCCTCCCCGCCGACCCATTTCTCTCTGATATAAAGGGACAGTTGGTTCAGTCCTGCTGGTTCAGAAAGTCTCTGTGGTCACAGGAGAACGTGATGGGAAAACGCAGCCTGTCTGACCTACATACACAGTCCCTGTCTGACACCCTGTCTGTCCAATCAAGATCCCCTCCTCACTGACTGACATCCTGTCCATCCAATCAGGTTCCCCGGATTCTCCCGGTTCCTACTGTTCGTCCAGAAGAAGCTTAGCTCTGTCCGCCAGGTGCTAGGTGAGCTGGATAGGTGTATAGTAGTTTGCGGTCATATTGTCATTATGGTTAGTTGGACCGCAGTCTGAGTGGGTTCACAGTTTGGGGTTAGACAAGTGGAAAGGAAAGACAAGATGAGTAGAAGTGAGTCCATGTTACTCAGTAGAAGTGAGTCCATGTTACTCAGTAGAGGTGAGTCCATGTTACTCAGTAGAGGTGAGTCCATGTTACTCAGTAGAGGTGAGTCCATGTTACTCAGTAGAAGTGAGTCCATGTTACTCAGTAGAGGTGAGTCCATGTTACTCAGTAGAGGTGAGTCCATGTTACTCGGTAGAGGTGAGTCCATGTTACTCAGTAGAGGTGAGTCCATGTTACTCAGTAGAGGTGAGTCCATGTTACTCAGTAGAGGTGAGTCCAGGTTATTCAGTAAAGGTGAGTCCAGGTTACTCAGTAGTAGTGATTCCAGGTTACTCAGTAAAAGTCAGTCCAGGTTACTCAGTAGTAGTGATTCCAGGTTACTCAGTAAAAGTCAGTCCAGGTTACTCAGAGGGGGGGGGGGGGGGGGGGGGGGGGGGTTGGTGAAGCAGAACACAGTGTTTAAACAAGGAGTATTTTGTTTTTTGGGGTCCAGAGTCTTGGAGTAGAGCCAATATAGATGAGGTACACACACACATATATACACAGGTAACTGACAAAATAATGGAAACACTTGAGTAAATGAGGTAGGGATGGGCACGGTTATTCAGATATTCAAATATCCGAATGGACTTTAGTATTTGAATACTTGTGAGAGTATTAATTTGTTGTCTATTTTAACAATGAAAAGGCTTTGTCTAAATGTAATTGTCTATCTGACATTGCTACACACAAGGATATGCCATGACATTTGAAATACTTAATTCAATAAAACTATCTTTTGAATGTAGTTTTATTGACATAAAGTACATACCATAGTAGCCTACACGGGTTTCATGTGTTTGTTATTGTCGGCCAATCAAAGTGGCACCGTCTACAGTCAGTGGCTCCATGTGTAGTAAGCAACGTGGGAGATCTCTAATCAATGCAAAATGGAATTAAAATGACAGAATTAAGTTAAATGAGAAGGAGTAGGCTACAACTACGAGCAACCATCAGGTAAGCTGTTGTTTAATCTGAATGGAGTTGTTGTAGACAAGGACGGGAAGCACAGCAAAATAACCTTAAGTACTTTTAGCCTAGCTAGCTGGCTAACATAGCTAGCTTCTTTAGATTGATTTGATGCATACAAGACAGGCACTACCAGATGGGATGATGGATGACCTATGGAATCTACAAATTTGTTTAACTAGTCTGTATGGCTACTCTCTCTCTCTCATAAAACTCACTGGCACCTGCCAATCACACTGCTGCAAGCAACCGGGATGCAAGCAGCACAGGCTGCACAGCAATCTAATTCCCAAGTTTAAACAACTCGACTATCCAGATATACCCCACAAAAATCATGATATTATTCGAATAGTGAAATTATTTCAAATGCCCATCCCTAAAATTAGATATTGAAAGCAGGTGCTTCTACACAGGTGTTGTTCCTGGGTTAATTAAGCAATTAACATCCCATCATTCTTAGAGTCATGTACAAAAATGCTGAGCAGGCCATTATTTTGGCGACCATAACTATGCCCCCTTAGGATGACAATTCCCCCATCCACAGGGCACGAGTGGTCACTGAATGGTTTGATGAGCATGAAAACGATGTAAACCATAAGCCATGTCTGTCTCAGTCACCAGATCTCAAACCAATTGAATACTTATGGGAGATTCTGGAGCGGTGCCTGAGACGGCGTTTTCCACCACCATCAACAAAACAACAAATTATGGAATTTCTCATGGAAGAAAGGTGTCGCATCCCTCCAATAGAGTTCCAGACACTTGTAGAATCTATGTCAAGGTGCATTGAAGCTGTTCTCATGGTGGCCCAACGCCCTATTAAGACACTTTATGTTGTGTTTCCTTTATTTTGGCAGTTACCTGTAGGCACACACTGGCTAGAGAGGTTGGAGTTTAAGCCATACTTGTCCGTGTGTTATTCTATTGTGTGCTGTGTGATGGGCTGTGGTGAGGTACAGGGCTGTAAGGTGTCTGTACCATACCTACAGGAGGATGGAGGACAGAGCAAAACATTCTGATTTAGAAGACTTTCTCCCAAAATAAACAACAAAAGAGCAAATATCTCAAAAGGGAGAGAGGTTTCACAGTTTTTCAGAAGTTATACAGTGGCTTAGTAGTCTCATGGGAGTAAACTTGACTCATACAAAAGAAACCTGACTGTCAACATTTCAAATCTCACATCTCCCAGATGAAAATGGTCTCCACAGCATTTGCAACCAAAATAGGGTTATTTTTAAGTTGAATATCTCCTACAGTGATTTAACTTCAAAACTACCCGTAATGTGTTGATCTGTCCTCCATACCTGCTCTCCCCCTCAGTCACACTCATTCAGTGGTTGGTTGGTGTATTTGATTAACACAGGGTGGGTGGTGTGTGTAAGCCCTCAGTAAGTTATCTGTTCAACTGTCTGTCCCCATACACACATAGAGATCGGTGGGGGGGGGGGGGGGGGGGGTTCCTGATGGTGTCCATGTTATAGTTATCCTCACTGGGTTATTCCTCTGTCCAAGGACCCATCCTCCCTTCTTCATCACCCCATTCTTCCTTCCTCTTCTTCTTCATTTCTGTCCTTCACCACAGCTGCCGCCCCGTATAGGTCGGGGGTGCGGAGGGGACCTGTGAAAAGGAGGAGAGAGAGAAAGAGATGGAACGTCAGTTTGGTAATATACAGTGTTTGAAGTTGAGAGACACCCATGTAAACACACACACACCGCACACACACACCACACCACACCACACACACCACACCACACGGTCCTGATAAGAGGTTACATTTTGAATGTTGCCTGTATCACATCTTCTAAAACCCCTTCTTTCCTCCTCTCTCTTTCTCCTCCCTCTTCCCCTTCTCTCTTCCCCTCTCTCTTCCTCCTCCCTCTTCCTCCTCCCTCTTCCTCCTCCCTCTTCCTCCTCCCTCTTCCTCCTCCCTCTTCCCCTTTTCTCTTCCCCTCTCTCTTCCTCCTCCCTCTTCCCCTCTCTCTTCCCCTCTCTCTTCCTCCTCTCTCTTCCTCCTCTCTCTTTCTCTTTCTCCTCCCTCTTCCCCCTCTCTCTTCCTCCTCTCTCTTCCTCCTCTCTCTTCCTCCTCTCTCCCCTTTTGTCTCTTGATTCAGTCTCAACAGCTAATCCTGCTCTGTGCAGGAGAGAGCATCATTTCCAGACCTCCCCTCCCCTTTCCTTCCCCTACTCCCTACTAAAGTACAGTAATACCACTCTGATGTAGGTGGCAGGTCTATGAGCATAATACTAGGAAGGAGACCATTTGGTTCACAGGTAAACGTTCCCAGAACGTAAGCTGAAAGTTGGCTCAGCGATTTTCTGGACGCGTGGCTCCAGATTCTGCCAGGTCAGCAGCGTTTATTTATAGCGAGGTGATTGGAGGTTAGTCACATGCGCTAGGGAGCTCACCCATCCATCCTGGGGCTAAAAAGGGCGTGACTGGGCCAGGGACACAGCTGCATCACTCACACTGGAGAGATGGCTCTAGTCTGCAGCCCAGGGAACCCACTCCCTCATTCACACACACACATGCACGCACGCACGCACGCACGCACACGCACACACACACGTATGCAAGGTGTGTATATGTGTTGTGTATATGTGGCTTTATACCTAATATGTGTGGCTTTCTTGCGCAGAATAATAATTTGAGTTTGTATACCTGTGAATGGTAGTGTGTGACAGGGGTGTAAACGTGGGTGTAAATGTGTGTGTGCTCACTGCCCAGGTGAGTGACAGTATGTTTCTATATATGTGTAAGTGTCTACACTGCTTTCTTGCTCAGGATCATAATCAGAGTTTTAATAGAGTTTGTGAATGGATGTGAAGCGTGGTCGGATGTGTAAACGTACAATATGAGAACTCACCGCTCCCCCATTCAGGATCATGGTCATCTCAGTGGGCTGGTACACGTTGCTGCGGAAGGGGGCACTGGGTCTGGGCGCTGTGTTACCATTATGATTACCTGCACTTCTCAGACCTGGCACAGCAGAGGAACAACGTTATTCTCTTATGCAAACACATTCATTCATGCATTTTACATTAAGATCGACACAGGAACAGATGCCTAATCTGTACTTTTAACACACATGCTGTACAGGTACTGTTTGTACCACTACAAGAACCACTGCTCTTATGTAGTTATTTTTAGCCCAGTACGGTAATATCACTGAGTCACTATGTTCTACATCCAACCCCATACACAGAAACATGCATGTAAAACCTCAGTAGCGCTGTACTGAGCTTGTAAGCATGAATTTTAATACACATTTGAAAGTCAAAGTCTCTCGTTACCTGCAGTGTTTTCGTCAAAGCCGTAGCTCTGGTTCTCCGGAAACTGCCTGTGTGAGAGGGGGATGTCCTCGTCGAAGCTGGTCTCCCTCATGCGGGACGGGGCCTGGGACGTGTCAAAATAGTCAGGGGCGGAGGGTTGTGGCGGGGAGCAGAGACAGGAGTGTGCCTCGGGCACGGCGTGGAACAGGAGGAGGAGCCAACCCTGTGCCACCAGTGCTATAGCCAATGCTGGATCGTCCCAGTCCGGGGACCGCCCCAGCCAGGCGTTACCGTAGAGATAGAAGCCCACCCAGGCAACCCAGAGGAGGAGGGACAACAGACAGGCGGAGAGGAGCCAGATCGCGTTACAGCGCCACTGCCGGGTCTTCCCACAGAGAGCGAAGGAGGCCGCCCCCAGCGCGGCTAGCAGTAGCGCAAGCACATAGCTACAGGCTAAGGAGAAGTCCAGAGGCAGGTACTGGCAGGCCGCTCTGCCCTCCCTGAGCACCGTGAGCAGGAGCCACTCGGCGGCGATGATCCCCTGGACGGCGCTCAGCCCCAGGGCCAGGCCGGTCAGAGCACAGCCCCCCGGGCTCCGGCGCTCTCGGCCCAACCTCCGGAGCCGCACACCCTGCACCAGCAGGCAGGAGAAGCACAGGGCGAAGAGCAGGCCCCAGAGGGCACGGCGCAGAAGACACAGCTGTTCGTCACGCTCGATGAGGTAGGCGAAACTGAGGCCGAACAGGCCCAGGATGCCCAGAAGCAGGAGGAGAATGGGTCCCACGCCGCTGCGCTTCTCGGCCTCGCTCACGTGGTGTAGTCGGCAGAGGATGATCAGGCCCAGTAAAATGGCAGCCAGGGCTCCGCTGGCCGCTGCAGATTCGACCGCCACGCCCCAAACAGAGTCCAGGTCGCAGAGGAGGGTGTAGGGGCGCACCAGGCCCCAGCCACACCCCCGGGGCACTGCCAACGAGTCCTCATCAGGGTCCTGGGAGGAACCACGATGGAGCACGGAGAGGAGGAGGAGGAGGACAGGGAAGAACGCCATCTCTAAGAGGAGGAGGGAGGAGAGAGAAACAGTGAGTCATTTCTGGATCAAAATGTGCAAAGTGAAACAAAATGTGACTAGTAAATCGTCTACTGTAAATCTGGCTGTGTTTTTTTATGAAACACAAGTGATCACTGTGTGAGTGACAGTGTATGTACATGGAAGCGTTATCCAATGGCACGCACGCACCCACACCCACACTTCCTGTATCCGCAACAACAGGAGCACAGTGACTCTCTCCTTCCATCCTGTAAATGGCCAGAGGTCAACACACAGCCAAGAGGCTCCTTACCAACATCACACACTGATAGCTTCAACATACATACACATACACTGACTACACCAATGCATGCATGCACACACACCCACACAAATGCATATAGACACACACAAAATGATGAGCATCAACTAGATACTTCCTGAACAAGAGCAGAACAAGTAAACAAACCATTCATATGGCTTTACCATGAAGCTGAGAGTCGGAGGTTGGAAATGTACTTTGAGTTACCGGTAGTCTTTATAACATCAGTATCCACAGACAGAGTCATACTCAGAGAAAACACTGCTGACTGTCTGAGCGGACACAGGAAGGCATGTAGAATCATATTAGTGGAGGCTGGTGGGAGGAGCTATAGGAGGACAGGCTCATTGTAATCGCTAGAATGGAATTAATGGAACGGAGTCAAACATCAATCAAATTTCAAATCAAATGTATTTACATCAGCAGATGTCACAAAGTGCTATACAGAAACCCAGCCAAAAAACCCAAACCCCAAGCAATGCAGGTGTAGAAGCATGTGGTTTCTATAAGTTTGATGTGTTTGACTCTGTTCCATTGATCCATTCCAGCCATAACAATGAGCCCGTCCTCCTATAGCTCCTCCCACCAGCCTCCACAGGATCATATATATAACAGGAATATAAGAACAGGGATCCTCCTGTCCAGACACAGGAGCTGACAGCATCATGTTGTTGAGGTAAGACACTGAGACGAGGCATATTGCATAGGTAAACACACACACACACACACACACACACACACACACACACACACACACACACACACACACACACACACACACACACACACACACACACACACACACACACACACACACACACACACACACTTTTAAAGTGAAGAGCTTCAGAAAGCACTGACAGCCAGAGTAAGGCTACTGAGGAAATCAATATTACCTCATAGTGACTGTCTGTTTCTCCATCACATTAACTCCCTATCCCATTCTATCCTATCCCATCTCATCCTATCCCATTCTACTCTATCCCATCATATCCTATCCCATCCTATCCCATCCTACCCTATCCCATCCTATCCCATCCTACCCCATCCTATCCTATCCCGTCCCATCCTATCCTATCCCATCCTACCCTATCCTATCCGACCCTATCCCATCCTATCCCATTCTACTCTATCCCATCCTATCCCATCCTACCCTATCCCATCATATCCTATCCCATCCTATCCCATCCTACCCTATCCCATCATATCCTATCCCATCCTATCCCATCCTACCCCATCCCATCATATCCTATCCCATCCTATCCCATCCTACCCTATCCCATCATATCCTATCCCATCCTATCCCATCCTACCCTATCCCATCATATCCTATCCCATCCTACCCTATCCCATCATATCCTATCCCATCCTAGCACATCCCACCCCATCCTATCCCATCCTACCCTATCCCACCCTATCCCATCCTACCCTATCCCATCCCATCCTATCCCATCCCACCCTATCCCATCCTACCCCATCCCATCCTATCCCGTCCCATCCTATCCTATCCCATCCTATCCCATCCTACCCTATCCCATCCTACCCTATCCCATCATATCCTATCCCATCCTATCCCATCCTACCCTATCCCATCATATCCTATCCCATCCTATCCCATCCTACCCTATCCCATCATATCCTATCCCATCCTATCCCATCCTACCCTATCCCATCCTATCCCATCCTAGCACATCCCACCCCATCCTATCCCATCCTACCCTATCCCATCCTATCCCATCCTAGCACATCCCACCCCATCCTATCCCATCCCACCCTATCCCATCCGACCCTATCCCATCCTATCCCATTCTACTCTATCCCATCCTATCCCATCCTACCCTATCCCATCCGACCCTATCCCATCCTATCCCATTCTACTCTATCCCATCCTATCCCATCCTACCCTATCCCATCATATCCAATCCCATCCTATCCCATCCTACCCTATCCCATCCTACCCCATCCCATCCTATCCCGTCCCATCCTATCCTATCCCATCCTACCCTATCCCATCATATCCAATCCCATCCTATCCCATCCTACCCTATCCCATCCTACCCCATCCCATCCTATCCCATCCTACCCTATCCCATCCTACCCTATCCCATCCGACCCTATCCCATCCTATCCCATTCTACTCTATCCCATCCTATCCCATCCTACCCTATCCCATCATATCCTATCCCATCCTATCCCATCCTACCCTATCCTATCCCATCCTACCCTATCCCATCATATCCTATCCCATCCTATCCCATCCTACCCTATCCCATCCTATCCCATCCTACCCTATCCCATCATATCCTATCCCATCCTACCCTATCCCATCATATCCTATCCCATCCTACCCTATCCCATCATATCCTATCCCATCCTATCCCATCCTACCCTATCCCATCATATCCTATCCCATCCTATCCCATCCTACCCTATCCCATCCTACCCTATCCCATCCTACCCTATCCCATCCTAACAAAACAAACACACATAAACAAAACAAACACAAACAAGACGATCCCTCATAAGCCTCTAAAGAGACAACGAACACACTGTAGGATCAGTATCTAAGGCTGTATCTAAACTCACAAACACACACACACACATTCACACTGACACACCAGCCTGTTTTTAAACCAGCCTAGTAACAGTCAACAACAACTGTCCGGTCCCTTCACAACACGTCACACACTGACCTTTCAGACATACTTTCCTATCTGCCTCATACAGTCAATAGCACTGCATTCATTTAAACCATCACCACACGCCACTCTAATACACACAACCACACAAATACAACACAGACCCACACAACCCTTTCACCCTGTTCACACTATCATGCCCACCCAAACCAAACTGTGCTGGTTGACATAACAACACAGACCCTACACTACCCTTTCACCCTGTTCACACTATCATGCCCACACAAACCAAACTGTGCTGCCTGACATAACAACACAGACCCTACACAACCCTTTCACTCTGTTCACACTATCATGCCCACCCAAACCAAACTGTGCTGCCTGACATAACAACACAGACCCTACACAACCCTTTCACCCTGTTCACACTATCATGCCCACCCAAACCAAACTGTGTTGCCTGACATAACAACACAGACCCTACACTACCCTTTCACCCTGTTCACACTATCATGCCCACCCAAACCAAACTGTGCTGCCTGACATAACAACACAGACCCTACACAACCCTTTCACCCTGTTCACACTATCATGCCCACCCAAACCAAACTGTGTTGCCTGACATAACAACACAGACCCTACACAACCCTTTCACCCTGTTCACACTATCATGCCCACCCAAACCAAACTGTGTTGCCTGACATAACAACACAGACTCTACACTACCCTTTCACCCTGTTCACACTATCATGCCCACACAAACCAAACTGTGCTGGTTGACATAACAACACAGACCCTACACAACCCTTTCACCCTGTTCACACTATCATGCCCACCCAAACCAAACTGTGTTGCCTGACATAACAACACAGACCCTACACAACCCTTTCACTCTGTTCACACTATCATGCCCACCCAAACCAAACTGTGTTGCCTGACATAACAACACAGACCCTACACTACCCTTTCACCCTGTTCACACTATCATGCCCACACAAACCAAACTGTGCTGGTTGACATAACAACACAGACCCTACACAACCCTTTCACTCTGTTCACACTATCATGCCCACACAAACCAAACTGTGTTGGCTGACATAACAACACAGACCCTACACAACCCTTTCACCCTGTTCACACTATCATGCCCACCCAAACCAAACTGTGTTGCCTGACATAACAACACAGACCCTACACTACCCTTTCACCCTGTTCACACTATCATGCCCACCCAAACCAAACTGTGTTGCCTGACATAACAACACAGACCCTACACAACCCTTTCACCCTGTTCACACTATCATGCCCACACAAACCAAACTGTGTTGGCTGACATAACAACACAGACCCTACACAACCCTTTCACCCTGTTCACACTATCATGCCCACCCAAACCAAACTGTGCTGGCTGACATATTGTCTTTGCACATTGTCCTTTTCAGCATGGTTCCTGCAACTACAGAATGTTGGATGTGTACACAACCCAGCTCAGTACAGTTTGGTTAGGCTCAGTAATGGGAAAAGCCCTGTGGTTAGCCTTAATTAGGTCTGGCTCATGGAAATAACCTGGGGGTCGCTGATAGTGGTAGTGGGATCCAAAAGAGAAAAAGACCCAATTTTGGATTCATGAATGTTGGCATTAAACCCCTCCATCATGGTGTTGGTTCGCTCCAAGGCAGCTTAGACTAATTCAGATTACAGACAGCTTTATGAGTGTGTCGAGGATATCTGGTGCAGCAAGGCTTCCAGCCATCGTCTTTATCTGTGCTATGCTATATCTGTGCTGTGCTATATCTGTGCTATGCTATATCTGAGCTATGCTATATCTGTGCTGTGCTATATCTGTGCTGTGCTATATCTGAGCTATGCTATATCTGTGCTATGCTATATCTGGTTCTAGGTGCCATTAATAGAGAGTTACATAATATTTACATCAGTGGCAGTCGGTGCCATTTAAGATTAGGGAGGACAATTTATTGGCCTTATTTATATTACAGCATATTGGATGACTGTCATTCATATTCTATTCACCCAGCTCAATGTAACAGCAATAGGTTTAGGCTACTAGCCTACATAACTCACATTTCCCTATACCCATCATGAGGTTGCTACATCCTAGCTCATGAATGAAAGTTTACAATGTAGATGCACAGGTTGATAGACAAATTGGAGTAATCAAGGTGACAGACACACACATTCAATACCACCTTGCGCGCTCTTGCCTGCATCTAGCTGATCTAGGGTGGAATCATTCGTCCAAACAGTTGCCAACAAGAGTTTCTATTGGACAAATTCCGGTAGCTTTATCCTCATTTCATTCCGTTTTCTTCCATTTAAGAAATGTTTTTCAACAGAATCGGCAGAATGAATACACCCCTGATCACACAGTTCACCTTCATAGCAGCCACATACAAACAGCAACATCACTTGCTTGTTGTTGTATAATTCCTTCTCGCATCAACACGCTCTCCTCCTCTCACCTTTTCCCTTCGCTTGTGCACATCAGTGCACAGCACGTCAGCTGTCTGTCGCCAGGCGAAAAAATCTTTCCAAGCTAAACCTTCCTACCATAACCGCTCCATACAGCCTACATCGTTGTCAATGTTACCATATTAGCTAACGTCGTAGGCAACATAGCTACTAGAACTAACATGTTAGTAAACCCGCTACAATCATGCAGTACAGTGTCCAACAAGAAGTTTAGCAGTTACACCGGCGGGCCCTGGTGGCAATAAATTAATACAACCGAAAGCTTACCTTGACGTGGAAGAGTTCCTGTGTTGGCTAGCCTTAGCCAGCTAGCTAACACAAATAGCATTCCTCTCTTTGAGCCCGGTGTTGAGTAGGCTAAATTATCTAGCTAAGTAAGTGAAAGTGGAAAAAATACAGCTATCTCTCCCTCTCTCTGCTGCTTCTCCTTAATTTTTTAAGAAATTAATTTGTTCAAAACTATTGTCTTTCTCTCTATTTGAGTCAACTACTCACCACATTGAATGCACTGCACTGCAGTGCTAGCTAGCTGTAGCTTGTGCTTTCAGTACTAGATTCATTCTAGTACTGATTTGATTAACACTAATGGGAGATTCTGGAGAGGCGCTTGACAGCGTTTTCCACCACAATCAACAAAACACCAAATGATGGAATTTCTCGTGAAATGGTGTTGCATCCCTCCAATAGAGTTGCAGACACTTGTAGTGTCACGATCGTCGTATGAGAGAGACCAAGGCGCAGCGTGGTATGCGTACATTCTCTTTAATGAATGAACACTGAACAAAAACAACAAACTCAACGAACAAAATGTGAAGCTATACAAATAGTGCAGACAGGCAACTAAACATAGACAAGATCCCACAAACACAAAAGGGAAATGGCTGCCTAAATATGATCCCCAATCAGAGACAACGATAAACAGCTGCCTCTGATTGGGAACCATATCAGGCCACCATAGACATACAAATTCACCTAGATAACCCACCCAAGTCACCATCACACCCCAACCAACACAGAGAGAAACAGCTTACTATGTTCAGGGCGTGACAGTACCCCCCCCCCCCAAAAGTGCGGACTCCGACCGCAAAACCTGACTCAATATGGGAGGGTCCGGGTGGGCATCTAGGATGGATGATGCAGGGCGCCGGGGGCAGCTCCGGTGCGGGGCGCATCGCCGGAAACTCCGGACAGTGGATCGTCGCCGGAGGAACCGGACCGTGGATCGTCGCCGGAGGAACCGGACCGTGGATCGTCGCCGGAGGCTCCGGACCGTGGATCGTCGCCGGAGGAACCGGACCGTAGATCTTTGCAGGAGGCTCAGTACTGAGAACACCTGCTGAAGGCTCCGGACCGCCGACCGTCGCTGGAGGCTCCGGACCGCAGACCGTCTCAGAAGGTTCCGGACCACCGACCGTCTCAGGAGGTTCCGGACCGCCGACCGTCTCAGGAGGTTCCGGACCGCCGACCGTCTCAGGAGGTTCCGGACCGCCGACCGTCTCAGGAGGTTCCGGACCGCCGACCGTCTCAGGAGGTTCCGGACCGCCGACCGTCTCAGGAGGTTCCGGACCGCCGACCGTCTCAGGAGGTTCCGGACCGCGGACCGTCTCAGGAGGTTCCGGACCGCGGACCGTCTCAGGAGGTTCCGGACCGCGGACCGTCTCAGGAGGTTCCGGACCGCGGACCGTCTCAGGAGGTTCCGGACCGCGGACCGTCTCAGGAGGTTCCGGACCGTGGACTGTCGTCGGAGGTTCCGAACCGTGGACCGTCGTCAGAGGTTCCGGACCGTGGCCGTCGTCGGAAGCTCCGGACTGAAACGTCGCCGGAAGCTCCGGACTGTGAAACGTAGCCGGAAGCTCCGGACTGTGAAACGTCGCCGGAAGCTCCGGACTGTGAAACGTCGCCGGAAGCTCCGGACTGTGAAACGTCGCCGGAAGCTCTGGACTGTGAAACGTCGCGGAAGCTCTGGACTGTGAAACGTCGCCGGGAGCTCTGGACTGGGAACTGTCGCCGGAAGCTCTGAACTGGGAACTGTTGCCGGAAGCTCTGGACTGGGAACTGTTGCCGGAAGCTCTGGACTGGGAACTGTCGCCGGAAGCTCTGGACTGTGGAGGCGCACTGGAGGCCTGATGCATGGGACCGGTACAAGTGGCACCGGGCTGATGACACGCACCTCAGGGCGAGTGCGGAGAGGAGGCACAGGACGTACTGGACTGTGGAGGCGTACTGGAGGTCTAGAGCACAGAGCTGGCACAACCCTTCCTGACTGGATGCTTACTCCAGCCCAGCAAGTGCGGGAAGCTAGCACAGGACGCGCTGGGCTGTGAAGGTGCACTGGAGACCTGATGCGTGGGACCGGTACAGGTGGCACCGGGCTGATGACACGCACCCCAGCACGCCCGCTCTGCAGCGCTCTCAATGCCAGCACCTCTCACCGGAATCTTGCGTCGAGCTCCTCATCCGACTCCCTGACTGGCTCTGGTTCACTCCTCGGCTCCGCCGACTGCTCCATGTGCCCCCCCCCAAAAAAATGTATTGGGGTTGCTTCTTGTGCTTGCTCCGTTGAGCTATCACCTCGTATCGTCGCCGTTCCGCTTTCGCTGCCTCTATCTCCTCCTTAGTACGGCGATACTCCCCGGCCTGCGTCCAGGGTCCTTTGCCATCCAGGATCTCCTCCCAAATCCACTCCTTTACACGCTGCTTGGTCCATTTTTGGTGGAGTCTTCTGTCACGATCGTCGTATGAGAGAGACCAAGGCGCAGCGTGGTATGCGTACGTTCTCTTTAATGAATGAACACTGAACAAAAACAACAAAATCAACGAACGAAGCGTGAAGCTATACAAATAGTGCAGACAGGCAACTAAACATAGACAAGATCCCACAAACACAAAAGGGAAATGGCTGCCTAAATATGATCCCCAATCAGAGACAACGATTAACAGCTGCCTCTGATTGGGAACCATATCAGGCCACCATAGACATACAAATTCACCTAGATAACCCACCCAAGTCACCATCACGCCCCAACCAACACAGAGAAAAAACAGCTTACTATGTTCAGGGCGTGACATGTAGACTCTATGCCAAGGTGCATTGAAGCTGTTCTCACGGTGGCCCAACGTCTTATTAAAACACTTTATGTTGGTGTTTCCTTTATTTGGAAGTTACCTGTAGGTAGAAGTTGTTCCTAACCACCCATTCATGGTCAATGTTATCGTTCATCAATTGGTTAAGGTTAGGAGTGGGGGCTGGGTTAAGGTTAGGAGTGGGGACTGGGGATACTTCTACCTTGAGCCCTCTCTTGCAGGCAGGCACATTTCAAACCAAGGTCGAGTGTGTGAGGGACAGGAGGCGTGCTTGAGGTAAATCCTGGGCTCAAGGCCCACAGGGGTCACTGGGGTCAGGGGTGAGAAGTCATGCCTTGACACCCGGCCTGCAGCTCTGACTGATTGGCTTGAGATACAAGTTGCAGCTTAACCACAGATCTAGGATCAGATTACCTAACCTCCAATCCTGACCTTAACCATTAGGAGGGTGAGGAATAGATAGATCAGTGGGTACCTCACCTGTAGCCCTGAGTGTCTGGGCAACAACAGCCCATATGTTTGCCATAGTGTAGGCCTAGTAGGTAGTTCTCCAGCTCACACATTTTAGTTCCCAAAACATTCAGGGAACATTGTTTTTAGGCTGTGGGAATGTTCTATGTTAGCTGGGCTAATGTCCCAAGAGGCATTCCAATCAGAAATGGTAGTTCTCAGAACATTTTGGGTAAAAATATGTTGGTTGTGGAAACGTTCTGTGTTAGCTGGGTGAACGTCTCAAGAGGGTTCACAGTCATTATTTAAGCAATGCTATTTTTGCATTTTTAAAAACACAGGACTTGTTTACGACTTTGGTGCATTGTGATTTGCCAAGTATACCCAGGGCTCAGAGAGTACAGGTGAAACCTGAAATCCCTTTATTTTCCGCCGCTGGTTACCACTGGTTTACATTAACAGCAATCAGCGCTTCCACAAGGATGAGTCAACTAAGCATGGCGTTAGCTCTATTCGCACGCACGCACGCACACACACACACACACACACACACACACACACACACACACACACACAGACACGCACATGCAGGCAAACACACACACCCCTAAACACGTTGCTAACTCTATTCATACACACGCATGCATGCACACACACGTACGGATATAAGGACACACAGACAGCTCTGGGTGTTGTGTTCAGTCCTCACACAATGTTTTGTTCTGGCAGAGCCTCTGATAACCATGGTTACGCCCCATCTCTGAAAAGACAGGAGCGAGAGAGGGAGGGCGGATAGGACAGAGGGGGTTCACTCATCCCCACACAACCCTGCAGACTGCTGTTTCCTCTCTCTCTCTCTCTCTCTCTGGCTCTGCTTTGTGACAGGGAATGGAAACCACATTGCGTAGCTGCAGTGTGGAGTACAGACTCAGAACATAGAGTAGCAGACAGGTAGTGACGCTGAGTTTCAACACACATACAGTACTGGAGAGATATCAAGAGTGCCTCATCACCATGCTCACTCCAGTCATCCATCTATCAATTCATCCATTCATTCATTCATTGACCTGCTCAACCAACCATCTATACAATCAGTCTTTCAGTCGCTTCCTCTCTCACTTTCTCAGTCCCTCACTCACCTCCACACTCAGTCCCTCTCTTGTCCGTTCACTCACTCACTCATTCCCTCACTTACTTACTTACTTACTCACTCAATCTGGCACAGATGGCTTCCACTCTGTGTAGGGGGACTGTCTGATAGGCTGGAGATGGTACACAGAGTACTGACAGAGACAACCACCCAAACACTCTCTCTCCCTCCCTCCCTCCCTCCCTCCCTCCCTCCCTCCCTCCCTCCCTCCCTCCCTCCCTCCCTCCCTCATATGAGTAATGTGAAGTAGAGCCCCCCAGCTTCCCTCACTCTCTCTCTCTCTCTCTCTCTCTCTCTCCCTCCCTCCCTCCCTCCCTCCCTCCCTCCCTCCCTCATATGAGTAATGTGAAGTAGAGCCCCCCAGCCTTCCTTCCTCTATAGCAGAAAATAATCTTCAGTGTCTTCATCCCTTTTATCTCTCTATATCCGTCTATTTATCTCTCTCTGCCCCCTCTCTATATCCGTCTATTTATCTCTCTCTCTGCCCCCTCTCTATATCCGTCTATTTATCTCTCTCTCTGCCCCCTCTCTATATCTGTCTATTTCCCTCTCTCTCTGCCCCCTCTCTATATCTGTCTATTTATCTCTCTCTCTGCCCCCTCTCTATATCCGTCTATTTATCTCTCTCTCTCTGCCCCCTCTCTATATCTGTCTATTTCCCTCTCTCTCTGCCCCCTCTCTATATCCGTCTATTTATCTCTCTCTCTGCCCCCTCTCTATATCTGTCTATTTATCTCTCTCTCTGCCCCCTCTCTATATCCGTCTATTTCCCTCTCTCTGCCCCCTCTCTATTTCCCTCTCCTTGCCCCCTCTAAATCCATCTATTTCCCTCTCTCTGCCCCCTCTCTATATCCGTCTATTTCCCTCTCCTTGCCCCCTCTAAATCCATCTATTTCCCTCTCTCTGCCCCCTCTCTATATCGTCCATTTCCTCTCTCTGCCCCCTCTCTATATCGTCCATTTCCCTCTCTCTGCCCCCTCTCTTGCTCTCCCTTAGCTGCCACTCCTCTCTCTATTTCTCTCTCTCCATCCTTCTTGTCTTTCGCTCCCTTTGCCCCCTCTTATCTCTCTGTTTCTCTACCTCTGCCTCTCTCTCTGTGTAGCCATTTCTGTCCTCCCCTCAGTTGAAATCTTCTATTTATGTTGAATCTGCTCTCCCTTCCCTGCTGTAAAGAGAGTAGCATTTTCATCTCTCTGCCACATTTGAAGATGGGATGTGAACCATGTGCCTTACCCCCTCCCTGGCACTCTCTCTCTCTTCCTCCCTCTCAACACCCAACCACACGGTACTGCAAATCCCCTTCCTTACCCTACATCCCTCTCTTTCTTTACTCACTCGCACTACCTCCCTCTTCCCTTTCTCAGCTCTCTCCCTCCCTGTCTCCCTCTTTCACCCAACACCCGATCATATGGTGCAGCAAAACCCCTGCCTTACCCCACATCTCTCTCTACCTTCCTCCCTCTTTCCTTTCCCCTCTTATGCTCTCCCTGCGCTCTCTACCTACTTCTCTCCCTCTTTCTCACCATCTCCTCACGCTCTGTTTGATTTTCTTCTACCCCTCTATCTCTCCCTCTCTCTTATGTAATGGGGAAGGAGGGATCCAGAATCCAGCTATTGCCAGTTCTGCTGCACTGCCTGCACTGTCTGCCTGCTTAGGCATCCTGATCCTCCTCACAGTTACAGACAGGGAGGCAAGAGCTGCAGCTGAGGGATCTATGGTACACAGTGTTGTTATGTGTGAATAACAATGACTACTGTTCCCACAATGCATCTCATTCTCTTTACCTATGCACACTAAATATTTGTTACCCTAAATGTTTAGTGTATGTATGTAAAGATAAGTGTGTGTCAATGTATAATGCACAGTGTCAAAACACACATTGTGCATTCAGAAAATATTTAGACCCCTTGACTTTTTCCACATTTTGTTATGTTAAAGCCTTATTCTAAAATTGATAAAATAAATGTTTTTTCTCATCAATCTACAGACAATACCCCATAATGACAAATGACATTTTTAGAAATAACTTATTTACATAAGTATTCAGACCCTTTGCTATGAGACTCGAAATTGAGCTCAGGCTTTATTTAGACAGCTCAATTTGGATATTTTTTTCCCACTAATTGTTTTTTTGACCAATCACATCAGCTCTTTTCACATCATGTCTTTTTCAGAGCTGGTTTGATTGGTCAGCTCTCAAAAACAACTGTTCTGCCTGTGTAAACGCAGCCTTACTATCTTACTCCCCAATAGCTCTCACTGCACACGGGTTCTATGCACCATGTATGTACACACCAATGTATCATTTACATACATAGTATACAACTTCACATCAATGTTACAAAATACTACACTACAATTAATACCAACACATTGCAACTGCATTTATAAGGCCTACACATAATGCAATTGCTCATGGCTACGACAGCAAGAACCATCTTCAGTTCCTCAAGTCAAAGACAGAAACCTACAGAGCAATCCTCTACAATTATCCTCCTCTACAATTACCCTAGACAGTGCACTACCAGATGCTGTGTAATTACCATAACCATAATTGGGTAGATGATCACATTTTCTGACTAGGATCTCTCTCAACTCACTCTCCTCTCCTCAGTCTTTTAGCAATTTTGTCATTTATTCGATATGGATAGAGATGATAAATAATCGATTTTGTGTGTTTGTTTGTGGAGGGGGGGTGTGCATATGTGCATGCGTTTAGATGTGTGTGTGTATATATATATATATGTATGTATGTGTGTGTGCATGTGTGTGTTTCTAAAAATCTGTTTTTACTTTGTCATTATAGGTTTGTGTGTAGATTGATGAGGAAATGTTTTTATTTAATCCATTTTGGAATAAGGCTGTAACATAACAAAATGTGGAAAAAGTCAAGGGGTCTGAATACTTTCCAAATGCTCTGTATATGTGTGTGTATATGTGTGTGCACATGCATGTGTGTGTGTCCTAACCCTAGCCCGTGCAGGGCTCCAGATGTGGAGATAGACAGATGTTTTTGGGGTCAGCAGGTCAAATCGGGGAGATGGACCAAAGCTTGCCTCACATCTGCCTGTTCTGTTCTGGTCCATGCCACATTAGTCATCATGTCGTAAGGTAGCCATAATAATTCATTACTAATTAGCCTTCCTGAAGTACTGTCGCCCCCGACCAATGCTGTAATGTTGTCTACAAAATCGGGGAGGGGACTGTGAATCTCTCTCTGTCTGTTCGTTCATACATTAGTCACAAGCGATATCTCAGATTTTGACGAAACTTGGATGAACGATGTGTCTTGCCATAGAGACCCGGCATTTACTAAATGACACTGATTGGCCCAAGGCGGGAGCTGTAGTCATTAACTGAAATGAATTGTCCCAGGGGGAGGGACGCTGCATCATTTGTAGGGGACGACATGTTTACATAAATTGATTCATTTATTGAATATTTTTGAGGATCAGCAGCAGTACTGTAATGAAGGTGTTTCATTAAGAACAAGATACTGTTGTTAGCATTGCATCGACCATTTTGCATCGACCATTTTGCATCGACCACGAAAGTTGGTAACTAATCACCATATTGGATGACACTTAAAAATACTTTTTTGTATGATTCTCTCTCAATGCATTTAAAGGCATTGGACTTGTGCAAGCATGGCTGGCCAAGTATCAACAATATTCCTTGACCTGTCTATTTCTTTTAAATCCATGAGGGGGGGTTTACGAGTGTACACTTGGGGAAAAGTGGAAGAATGACAACGCAGCCAGAGCCCAAGGGCAAATGAAGGGGTCAGAGGAGAGATGGAGAGGTCAGGGAAGGATGGGGACCTTGGGGGGCTTTAATCTGTCTTCAGAAGAGATGCTAGACTGGCAGGTTGGCAGGACTCCATACTACATCATCTAACTCTCTTTAAAGACCTGTTTTCTAGACTGGCAGGTTGGCAGGACTCCATACTACATCATCTAACTCTCTTTAAAGACCTGTTTTCTAGACTGGCAGGTTGGCAGGACTCCATACTACATCATCTAACTCTCTTTAAAGACCTGTTTTCTAGACTGGCAGGTTGGCAGGACTCCATACTACATCATCTAACTCTCTTTAAAGACCTGTTTTCTAGACTGGCAGGTTGGCAGGACTCCATACTACATCATCTAACTCTCTTTAAAGACCTGTTTTCTAGACTGGCAGGTTGTCAGGCCTCCATACTACATCATCTAACTCTCTTTAAAGACCTGTTTTCTAGACTGGCAGGTTGGCAGGACTCCATACTACATCATCTAACTCTCTTTAAAGACCTGTTTTCTAGACTGGCTAGTTGGCAGGACTCCATACTACATCATCTAACTCTCTTTAAAGACCTGTTTTCTAGACTGGCAGGTTGGCAGGACTCCATACTACATCATCTAACTCTCTTTAAAGACCTGTTTTCTAGACTGGCAGGTTGTCAGGACTCCATACTAGCTCTTTTTAAAGACTGGCAGGTTGTCAGGACTCCATACTAGCTCTTTTTAAAGACTGGCAGGTTGGCAGGACTCCATACTAGCTCTTTTTAAAGACTGGCAGGTTGTCAGGACTCCATACTAGCTCTTTTTAAAGACTGGCAGGTTGTCAGGACTCCATACTTGCTCTTTTTATACCTGTTTTCTAGACTGGCAGGTTGTCAGGACTCCATACTAGCTCTTTTTAAAGACTGGCAGGTTGTCAGGACTCCATACTAGCTCTTTTTAAAGACTGGCAGGTTGTCAGGACTCCATACTAGCTCTTTTTATACCTGTTTTCTAGACTGGCATGTTGGCAGGACTATACTAGTTCTTTTTGAATATCTGTTTTCTAGACAGGCAGGTTGGCAGGCTCCATTCTAGCTCTTTTTAAAGACCTGTTTTCTAGACAGGCAGGTTGGCAGGCTCCATTCTAGCTCTTTTTAAAGACCTGTTTTCTAGACAGGCGGGTTGGCAGGCTCCATTCTAGCTCTTTTTAAGGACCTGTTTTCTAGACTGGCTGGATGGCAGGCCTCCATACTAGCTCTTTTTAAAGACTCGTTTTTCAGAACGGCTAGTTAGCAGGACTCCATACTAGCTATTTTTAAAGACTTGTTTTCTAGACTGGCAAGTTGGCAGGACCATACTAGTTATTTTTGAATATCTGTTTTCTAGACTGGCAGGTTGGCAGGACTCCATACTAGCTCTTTTTAAAGACCTGTTTTCTAGACTGGCAGGTTGGCAGGACTCCATACTAGCTCTTTTTAAAGACCTATTTTCTTTCCTCCATCTCACAATAACACCATGTTCCTTCATTGACGTCATCGGTCTTCCACAGCTGTGTGTCAGATAAATGGAGGGAGTGACAGAGAATAAGATAGAGAAAGACTGAGGAAGAGAGAGGAGACCGGTGGAATAGAGAGAGTGAGAGAGCAGTGAGAGAGAAAGAGAGAGGGTTGTGGAGAGAGAGAAAGAACGAGATGGAGATAAATAAATAAAGACTATGCCAGAGAGACAGAAAGAGATGGAGATAAATACATAAAGACTATGCCTGCGAGACAGAGAGAGATAAATAAATAAAGACTATGCCAGAGAGACAGAGAGAGATAAATAAATACAGACTATGCCAGAGAGACAGAGAGAGATAAATAAATAAAGACTATGCCAGAGAGACAGAGAGAGATAAATAAATAAAGACTATGCCAGAGAGACAGAGAGAGATAAATAATTACAGACTATGCCAGAGAGACAGAGAGAGATAAATAAATAAAGACTATGCCAGAGAGACAGAGAGAGATAAATAAATAAAGACTATGCCAGAGAGACAGAGAGAGATAAATAAATAAAGACTATGCCAGAGAGACAGAGAGAGATAAATAAATACAGACTATGCCAGAGAGACAGAGAGAGATAAATAAATACAGACTATGCCAGAGAGACAGAGAGAGATAAATAAATAAAGACTATGCCAGAGAGACAGAGAGAGATAAATAAATAAAGACTATGCCAGAGAGACAGAGAGAGATAAATAAATAAAGACTATGCCAGAGAGACAGAGAGAGATAAATAAATAAAGACTATGCCAGAGAGACAGAGAGAGATAAATAAATACAGACTATGCCAGAGAGACAGAGAGAGATAAATAAATACAGACTATGCCAGAGAGACAGAGAGAGAGAAATAAATAAAGACTATGCCAGAGAGAGATTGAATGGAGTGATTGAAGAGAGACTGTCCTCTCTGAGGTCTGGTGTGTCAGTGCAAACAGCCTGCCAGGCAGACAGAAAGGCATCCATCCAGCCAGGCAGCTAGACTGACTGGCCACACAGACTGGCTGATAATCAGACAGACACACTGATGATCAGACAGACACACTGATGATCAGACAGACAGACAGACAGACAGACAGACAGACAGACAGACAGACAGACAGACAGACAGACAGACAGACAGACAGACAGACAGACAGACAGACAGACAGACAGACAGATGATCAGACTGATGATCAGACAGACTGATAAACTGATGATCAGACAGACAGACAGGGACAGTTCTGTGCCTCCCTCCATGGTCCCCAGACCTCTCCAGGCATCCCAGGCCTGGATAATTAGGCCTCATTAACATGTGACTGGGTCTCACAGCATGACCATATGCTAATTGACTTGGCAATTAAGTCAGATTTTTTTATGATCAGAGAGAGTGAGAGAGAGTCAGAGAGCATGTCGGGGTTACATGATAATAATCAGAGAGAGAGTCAGAGTGCATAACTGGGTTACATTATAATGATCAGAGAGAGAGTCAGAGAGCATGTCTGGGTTACATGATAATGATCAGAGAGAGAGTCAGAGATCATGTCTGGGTTACATGATAATGATCAGAGAGAGAGTCAGAGAGCATGTTTGGGTTACATGATAATGATCAGAGAGAGTCAGAGAGCATGTCTGGGTTACATGATAATGATCAGAGAGAGAGTCAGCGAGCATGTCTGGGTTACATGATGACGATCAGAGAGAGAGTCAGAGAGCATGTCTGGGTTACATGATAATGATCAGAGAGAGGGTCAGAGAGCATGTCTGGGTTACATGATAATGATCAGAGAGAGAGAGTCAGAGAGAATGTCTGGGTTACATGATGACGATCAGAGAGAGAGAGAGAGTCAGAGAGCATGTCTGGGTTACATGATGACGATCAGAGAGAGAGAGTCAGAGAGCATGTCTGGGTTACATGATGATGATCAGAGAGAGAGTCAGAGAGCATGTCTGGGTTACATGAAGACGATCAGAAGAAGAATTAGTGGGGTGGGTTGTGCTGGGGAGTGGAATGGAGAGAAGATAAGAGAAGAGGACCAGAGAGCAGGATGTGCGGAGGAAGCTGTAGCGTGGAAGGGATTGTTGTGTGATGAATCAAGCTGTTGCCTCTGAGCACAGACACACGTGCACACAAGAGGAAACGCAGGCGTTGATGAAGATATGACATGCTCATACGTTCTCTCTCTTTTTCTCTGTCATACACACAGCTCTACCAGATATACACATGGTTGGCATAAGGTACATATGGTTGAGAGAGAGGAAGGCCAGAGCGTAAAACATCAGGTGTTAGAGGTTTGAATGATGACTAACTCACTCTGTGACACCAAAGACAGGACCTCAGAATAATATTGCATGTTTGTATGTAGTCTACTTCTCCATTGCAGTTCATGTCCAGCTATACACTCTTAGAAAAAAGGGTTCCAAAAGGGTTCTGCAGTTGTCCCCATAGGAGAACCCTTTTTGGTTCCAGGTAGAACTATTTTGGGTTCCATGTAGAACCCTCTGTGGAAAGGGTTTAAAATGGAACCCAAAAGGGTTCTATCTGGAATCATTATTGGGGACTGCCGCAGAAGCGTTTAAGGCTCTAGATAGCACCTTTTTTTCTAAGAGTCTATTGCCCCTTGTAGGATAAACAAAGTAGGCATTTTGAATGTAATTTAAACCGTCCCTGATCTGTTTCATTAAGTACATTCTAGAACACAGAACACACTCAGAGACACCCATGGGCTTTCTAACCACGTACAAGTAGGGATGGGCGATATATCAAATTCATTTTAATTTATGTTTTTGCACGATATTTCAAATGCCAGTATCGCAAGAATGTAGTTTTTACTGTTTACATTTTTTCCAGAGCATTTATGTTCTCTTATTCTCATGTTGTCTTTTTGGTCTCGTCTCCTTCTCTCCTTTTGCTGTGACCAACCCATCGAGCCCCTCCCCCACCCACAGAGCCCCTCCCCCATCCACAGAGCCCCTCTCCCACCCATCGAGCCCCTCTCCCACACACAGAGCCCCTCCCCCATCCACAGAGCCTCTCCCCCAGACACAGAGCCCCTCCCCCAGACACAGAGCCCCTCCCCCACACATAGAGCCCCTCCCCCACACACAGAGCCCCTCCCCCACACACAGAGCCCCTCCCCTACACACAGAGCCCCTGCCCCACATACAGAGCCCCTGCCCCACACACAGAGCCCCTGCCCCCCACACAGAGCCCCTCTCCCACACAGAGCCCCCCCACACCGAGCCCCTCCCCCACCCACAGCGCCCCTCCCCCCCACACCGAGCCCCTCCCCCACCCATCGAGCCCCTCTCCCACACACAGAGCCCCTCCCCCACACACAGGGCCCCTCCCCAACCCATCGAGCCCCTCCCCCACCCACAGAGCCCCTCCCCCATCCACAGAGCCCCTCTCCCACCCATCGAGCCCCTCTCCCACACACAGAGCCCCTCCCCCATCCACAGAGCCTCTCCCCCAGACACAGAGCCCCTCCCCCACACACAGAGCCCCTCCCCCACACACAGAGCCCCTCCCCCACACACAGAGCCCCTCCCCTACACACAGAGCCCCTGCCCCACACACAGAGCCCCTGCCCCCCACACAGAGCCCCTGCCCCACACACAGAGCCCCTGCCCCACACACAGAGCCCCTCCCCCACACACAGAGCCCCTCCCCCAGACACGGAGCCCCTCCCCCTTTCTAACCCTTTATATGTCTCAAATCCTCAGATTGTGCGCAGAGCAGACACTACCAAAACAGGAGTATCAATTTTAAGTTTAGTTTAATTTATTTGCACAAAGAAAACAAGTGATAAACAACAGTACAGATTGTAAAATAATAATAATAATATGGTTTGCAGGTGTGGTTGGAAGTCCAAGGGCTTATATGAAGACCACACCAGAAAAATACCAGATACAATACATAAGTAGAAAAATAAAAAGAGTTTGTTAAAACAGATAACAAAACCTACTAATATATAATGTAATGAACATTGATTCTGGAAAATTCATGCTCAGTTTGTCACGCGTGGTGCCACATAACGCTAGTTGCATTTTAGCCAAAGACTGTTATACTAGCTGTCTATTCTGTGTTTTATAAATGTGCAATAAGCATCAAACACAATTATTTAAGGAATTGGCAACTCGTTTTCATTCTGAGAAATAAGGTAGGCCACTTGATTTCAACATTTGAACAAAGTGGACAGGCTAACATGCTGTTTAAACAGTTGGAGACGGACATAACAATTCAACTGTTCTAATTGTTAGCTAGCAAATAGATACACGTTGGCTCAACTTGAAATATAAATATTAGCTGGCTACTCACTAACACGTGGGCTTGTGCTTGAGAGATTGTTTCTGAGTACTGTGTTCATTTTCTATAAGGCCTGCTGCAAGATGTTCACGACAAGCATCTCGCTACACTCGCATTAACATCTGCTAAACATGTGTGTGTGACCAATACAATCTGATTAGAAGTCAGTCATTATTAGTGAATGTGCATTATGCTTGGTTCTGGTTCTGGTTACATTGGAACAAAAAGGGCACTTTCATAGACAGACTTGAAAGTCAAATCAGTGATTATTGTTAAAAAGCAGGTTAAACTGAAAGCAGGTTAAATCATTGAATGATTAGTGTGTCTTATGGTTGTGGAAGGCTTGAATTTAGTCTAGGTATAATTTCACAAGCCCTGAATTCATTAGATTATTGCAGACTGTTTGAAATGCAGTGTGTTAGACCTTTAATTGTACAACAAAGCTAATGTATATATATATGTTTTATTTATTTATATGATTTTTTAAAATCAAATATATTGTGAATCGCCCATAAGTTAAAACAAATAAATAAATAGAGACAGTATTTTTAGGCCATATCGCCCAGCCCTACGTACAATCATCAACATGACTACACCACAGCACCAGAGAGACCAAGTACGGGTAGGTAGACCAAATAACTTTCTCGTCTGACACCGTTCACTCACTGCCAATGACACAACAAAGTTCAAGGCAAGGAAGAGCATGTTCTGTACATGTATGCTGGAAGAATCCCTCTCTCATGTTCCACAACAAAGTTACATTGATTCAGTCGTTATGACCTAGTAATAAAGTGCATCATCATTGATGTATGAACAGTCAGCAGTGGTCACTTACCCAGTATAGTAGAATCGTAGCCCTGGTTAGGTCAGTGTTCTGGCTAGAGGCCAAAAATACTCTGGTCCTAAGTGTTGCTGGCCTTGCCTTGAACTTTTTCACTGACCAAGTCCCTGCTTTAGGCAGATACCTATTTAGAGAATGTTCTTTTTACAGGCTCAGTCCCCCCCTCTCCCTTAAACAATACTGACCACATGGGAGGGTCCGCAGGGGTTTCCAGAAAGGATTGTTAGTGGGGGGACCCGGGCCCACCCATTGTTAGCTTGGCGGGGGTGATCTCAATTCCTAAATAAAGAATATAATCTCACCTTGAATGTTTCCAAATATAGAGAAGGGAGGGTGTTTGAGGATGAGAGAAAATCAGTGCCTCCCCTAAGATTTTGTTCAGCAGCTGAGGTTTCTCAGATGATCTGATGTTTTAACTCTGGTGGGTGGGGGGGGGGGGGGGGGGGGGGGGGGGGGGGAGTTCAGTGGCTGCAACATTTGCAGCGTATAGGGGAAACACAGAACATCCATGGATATGATTGGAAATGTGCATTTACATGAAATCCCAAAATGGTGTCAACCACCATGGAGACCTTGCTGCTCATATTATACACTGTGAGCTATGACATCAATGGCAGAGCACAGAAGAGGCATCATTCGTGTACAATGACTGGGTTGACATATGATTCTGATGTAAACAGAATCTAACTCAAGATTAGATGTTGTTCTTGATGTTATGCTTGGTCAAGTGGCAGGTGGTCCTTTTCATCAATTACCCTTGAGGTCAAGGCCACGAGCATCCCATTGGTTCAAGCATGAAATGTGGGTGAGGGAAACTGTCTACCGGTGTACAGCTAGCTACCATTGTCGCCCCCAACCCTTCTTGTTGGGTTTATTGGCGGTTGGCATCCAACGTTATTGTGCATTACTGCCACCTACTGTACTGGAATGCCCCCGCCTCTCCTAGTTAAAAAATGAACCAATGTAAGTATATTGAGGGGTTCCTGCAAATGCAGGAATGCCCACATGCAGGAACGGCCCGAATTGCGGCAGCAATTGCACTCTTCTCAATGACAGACAGCCTTCCCAACAACGTGCCCAACGACAAAATACCAGACCACCGGGCACGTTTACACATTAGAACCCCGCATCTGGTGCAGCCACATAACCAGCACTCACACAACACTGTTAAGGGGGCCACTTCTATCCCTGTGAATGACGAACCCTACAGTAGCCAGTGTCCAGTGTAACCACCGACACCGCACTAGCTGATGAATTCGAAGCATCAATAGTGTCGTGCTAAAACTACCAATTGGCCTTTGACAATGATTAAACCACGTTCACAGAAAACCATGCACGTATACCAATCGAATCTCTCTTGAATCACTCCCCTCCCTCTCTCGTTTATATCGATCGATACTCGAGGGGAAATCGAGGGAACTTACCTTGAGCGACGTAAACAAATCCGATGGAAACGATTGCAGAATGCACGTGTCACTTGTATAGCGGGGGTGTATTGGAAAAAGTCACATTTTAGGGTTGAAGCCCTCCTGCTTCGTTTGCGTTTACACTCTCCACCCACATTCCCACGGCTGTGGACCAGCTCTGCGTCCCCGACCGAATTATTCAACCCTCTCCTGGGTTAGGAACCAGAGAGAGAAAACTCTGTGTTCAACCCTCTCCCGGGTTAGGAACCAAACAGAGAACACCCTGCATTCAACCGTACTTGTTCTCTTCTGGTAACGGTCCCGATTTGACACGCCAGCAGGGAGACGCACTCGGAATGGCAGAATTGGGTTACAGTTGTCGTTTCTCCTAGAATCCTTTGTTCAACGGTGCGTTTCCCCAACGAACCCCCTTCTGCGATGAATAAATTAGGAATAATCTTAATAAATAAAAGACATGAATGCAACTTTAATATCCCCGCTGTTCACAAAATATCGTGCGTTAAATCCAGTCACTGCTGCGCACCTTTACAATGTCCACTGCCCAGGTCGAGGCTCAGCTCCCCCTGCTGCACATCTCCCGACTGACTGCATCAACGTGTATGACAGCTTGGAGCTCTGCATAACATGCGTAATTGTAATCCCTCTTTGAACAGCCAGCGAACATGACAGCTCTACGTGGAGCAACGGGAGAAACCACAATCTACTCACTTCACTGCACTCCGTCCTCCCTCTCTCTCTAACTCTCTCCAGTCCGCTTCTGCTCTGTAGCCAGTCCTATATTCTCCCCTCCAATAAATTGGTGTGTTGACCGCGGGTTTGCCCGTCAATTCCTCTTTAGCACCACGTCCATACACCTTTCACCCAAATCTGTCTATTGGCCGGAGATTCAGTACACTCTATTTCGGTTTAAAATTGAAATGATAATCAGTGGTTCATTTACGGTTCTTGGCATCAAGGTCTTCCCTTCCACATTCGGTCTGTGGTTGGTTCGGAGCTATGAGTAAAACGGTGTTGTGATGCTGGTTTCTCCTTCTGCTTGAACACCCGCGTCCTCAGCCCTTCGATTCGATCTATTCAGGGAGGCGTGGAGTGAGTGACACATAACTCGCCCCGTGCCAGACCTGCGCGGCCTACTATGGGCGCAATCAACCCACTAGGATTGGGGGGTGATTTGTTGTTGTTACCCCTCTACACCGCCTGAAATTGTATCCAACTGCTTCTGCTCGGGATATTGCCTCTTCACCGATATCCCACGTAACCAGCGGGTTAGTCGGATACCGCTGCTCTGTTTCCGAGGACAATTTGAGTGACAGTCACATTGATTTCTGTCCAGAGAGTCGCGCCTTCGTAATCCTCGTAATCACAGTCTATCTGTCAATATCCCCATGTCATTGCCACACAGACAGAAGATAAAAGAGAAACGCTGCCTTCGTCAAAGCATGGAGCCTTTGTTGTCTGCTCTAATGTTCCAGTGGGATTGTATTTAATCTGAGATTTGGAGTATTAGTACAGGAAACTCTTTGGCGTCCTGACCTGGCCCCAGGCCAAATCCTTTAGCATGACCATGGAGGTAATGGACATAATGACAGCACAGACACAGATCTGACACACTGACATACACACACTTAGACACCTAAATGCAGACACACTCGCACACACACGGGCATAATGTACGTACACACACATTCACACACACACACCATTAACATGTGCATTGCATGTTAAACAAATGCTCAGAGCTATAACACACCTGAACTCTTTATGCAAACTCATATAGGCTACATACAGATGCAATGCATTCTCTCTCTCGCTGATTGATGTGACAATAGAGTGACCTCATTGTGTTAACGAGGCAGCCATGTGCACCACACACACATGAGTATGCACATTGAGGCAATCATATGGAGCTGTGGCTGAAGACAGGGGCCTAACCTGACAGTCTGGGAGAGTGACAGGAGGGAGAGAAGAGGGGGGGGGGGGTAATAGAGGGAGAGGTGAACGTTTCACCCCTCAGAGAGGGGCTCACTGCAGCCTGAGGTGAAAAGGAGTACTCTCAGATTACAGACTTTACCCTCAGTTAAATGTCACTCATATTCATTACCATCATCTGGGGTGTATTCATTAGGAACCAAACAGAAGAAAATGGACTGAAACAGAGAGGGACTATCAGGACTTGTGCAATAAGATACATTCCTTTTGATTTTCTGTTGCAAAACATTTTAAAACGTAAGGCACTAATTAATAACCCTAATTTGCTCCAGGGGCGCCACACTACTACAGTATGACTGACCCTGTAAAACAACACATTTCACTGCACCAATCCGATGTATGTGACAATAATTATAAAATATATATAATAATAATATAAAATAAATAAATATGACCCCCTTTGTTATAGCGTTCCCTCCCAGTCAAATTACTTAAAAAATATCAAATATGATATACACTGAGTGTACAAAACATTAGGAACACCTGCTCTTTCCATGGCATAGACTGACCAGGTGAATCCAGGTGAAAGCTATGATCCTTTATTGATGTCACTTGTTAAATCCACTTCAATCAGTATAGATGAAGGGGAGTAGATTGGTTAAAGAAAGATTTTTAAGCCTTGAGACAATTGAGACATGGATTGTGTATGTGTACCATTCAGAGGGTGATGGGCAAGACAAAAGATTGAAGTGCCTTTGAATGGGGTATGGTAGTAGGTGCCAAGCGCACCGGTTTGAATGTGTCAAGAACTACATACTGTTGGGTTTTTCATGCTCAACCGTTTACTGTGTATATCAAGAATGGTCCACCACCCAATGGATATCCAGCCAACTTGACACAACTGTGAGAAGCATTGTAGTCAATATGGGCCAGCATCCCTGTGGAATGCTTTCGACACCTTGTAGCGTCCAATCCCGACGAATTGAGGCTGTTCTGAGGGCCAAAGGGATTGCAACTCAATATTAGGAAGGTGTTCCTAATGTTTTGTACACTCACTGTATTATTTCATCACTTCAACATTGCAAATTAGTATGTCTATAAGTCATATAGATACAGATATTGCTCAGTGTAAGAAGAGGTTGTGTAATACTGTAAAATTCTATGTGGTTCTTGGAAGTGCATGGTGCAGCAGCGTCTCGCTGGTTAGGTGTCCATATGGCGCCCTGCATTAGGTGATTAAAGGTGTTAGAGTCAGCAAGCTCTCACAGTCTCTCGTCAGAATTAGACATTCATCCATTACCACTTTAAGAATCATTCTTTTTTTAGGCTTTGCCAATGCATTGATATTCAAATTATTATTACATTCTAAAATATGTGAGAATAATGTGGACATTGCCTGACTAAATAGATTAGACGCAGGCAATTTATAAATTGTCTGGCTGGGCTGATGAGACAGTGGATTGCGCAGTGAGATGGAACAACATCATAGCTTTAGCCAGTGGTAAATTGTGGATTATACAACAGGTGGGTCTAATACTGAATGCTGATTGATTAAAACCGCAATCCAGCTGGTGTCTATTCGCCAAGTTACCACCTTAAAATGCCTATTTCCTCTGACTGCGCAATCCATTGTCTCATCAGCCCAGCCAGGCAATTTATAAACTTGATCTCCACAATAAAAAGCATATAGACATTATCTCAAGTGAAATTGCGTCTCATTAGCTCATTGTTATGGATGTATCCAAATAAATGTCACTAGAAAACAGCTTAAACAAATGGAAATGCAGCTACTTTGTTGTTATTCTGGCTGCACTGTTTGACATGACAAAGTTAGCCGTAGTTGGCTAGCTAGCAAACAAGGGATAAGAACTTTGCCAGCCAGTATGGTAATAGAACATTTAGAACAAACAACTAGGTCACGTCCACAGATACAGAACAAAAAGACCTAACAACACCCGTGCCAATATATCCTCCAAACTGGCATTATCACTTAAAGAGACACTGGCTGGAATGCAGTTTTAACCAATCAGCGGCCAGGATCAGACCCACCCGTTGTACATCCTAAGGAAATAAGGGCCGACGCAGTGGTTCTAGGCGGAGCCCCACCTGCCCTAAATGACTGGTCGCCATTAACTTCAAAGAATGAACTCCGCGCTGTGGCTGGGGCTCAGCTCTGCCTCGTCCCGCTGCGTCGGCCATTATTTGAGCCCCACAATTTTAACACAAAAAAAATATATATATATCACACTTTTTGGGGGGGCTTGCCTGTTTTGCATGTTATTTTGGTATTAATACGTGTCACATATCAGTTTGCAAACAATAAAAAAAAATATATATATAATTGAGTTAATAAAGCCACATACAAACATGGTCTCTTTTTTGTTTTCTTGAGTAAGGCAGCTCCAAAATGTAGGTGTTTCATCCTAGCTCAGTGCTTTCTGTGGTGGTGGGGCAAGCCAGCTGAAAATACGGAGCGCTGCGCCGTGATTGGCTCAGTGTTCTGTCACTCATGGGGACACTATGTCACCGCCAAGTCTAAGGGTAGACTTGGGTATGCTGCCATAGAGTTACGTTAGAAGTGCCCATCCAAGAAGGTTCAAGGCCATTGGCCACAGATAAAATTACGTCAAATCATGTTATATGTACAGTAGCTTTGATTGGACTGATCATGTGAACATTCTTTCAATATCTTAGCAAGCAGTCATGATCATGAATCAAGTTGACAATCTATTGGCAAATCATTTTTAATCCTTGTCATATGAAGAGAAGTAATGCAGAGAAATTATAGATAAAATGTATCAGTGCTCATCGACCATTGGACATTACACAACAAGTTGGAAATCGCAAATTCCACAATGAGTGGTTTGTAAGGAATCAGTGACAGTAGCTAAATGCAAGCATTACAAAGCAATCACTAGCCTGCTATTCAGTGGAGTGGCTTTGTGGTCCCAAATCTGGGATTAAGGGGCTATTTTCCAAGTTTAAAATTATAAACATTGAAGCATGATTTGTGCCATGCTGAAAACAACTGTTAACTCAGAACTGCGAAAACTTGACTTCAGTGAGTTCAAGACAATTGGGAAGTCAGGAATAAATGAGCTCCGACTGGGAAAATACGTTTTGAACGGTCATCCAACTCAGAATTGTAAATCCGGCCTCTTTCTAGAGCTACGACCTGAAGATCAACGACGTCATCATGATTCAACCTTGTTTTTTTTCAGAATTCCCAGTTGTTTTGAAAGCACCATAAATCCAGAGAATGCCACATTTTGATGGCAACATTTTCCCACGAAGGACCGCCGCACCACCTTCCTGTTCAAGTGAGCACAGCACAACAAGGTGAGTCCAAAAATGTATTGTATTCTGCTGCATAAATTATGTAATATGCCAGGGAGATATGTATACTGTAGCTAAGAAAGTAATACTAAGTGAATGTTGTGTAGTAAGATGTTAGTAGCCCAGTAACCCTAATGATTTGGTCTATTTACCCCTCTTAATTTTGACAACTGTTCTGACTTGGTGGTGCACATGTAGCCTATAACCTGTTTTAGATAAATGTAATCATCGAATATTGTAAGAGCTTTTGTTGTCTGTTTATATGCCTCCTTTATTTATCCTACGGTTCTGACTTAAGTGTACAGGGAGAACACTGTAAGAATGGCTCATGCTCTGAATTCTGTCGCTGTACATAATGGCACCGGAGGAGATGGCTGCCGTTTACCAATTGCTTTATTGTGTGAGTTTTTTTTGCTTTGTTTGTAACTTATTTTGTACATAATGTTTCTGCCACTGTCTCTTATGACCGAAAAGAGCTTCTAGATATCAGGACAGCGATTACTCACCTCTTACTGGGCGAAGATTTTTTCTTTAACGAGTCGGACGCAAAGGATTTACTTCAGAAATCCGACAAGGCCCAAATCCCTGTGATTCGCATGAGAAAGAGACGGAGAAATCGGGGACGTAGGGCGGTGTAACTTGTAAGAATCTGACGGCGAGTGGGTAATCTGCCTCTACCATCAGTCCTATTAGCCAACGTACAGTCATCGGATAAGAAAATAGACAAACTACGATCATGAATATTCTATCAACGGGACATTAAAAACTGTAATATCTTATGTTTCACTGAGTCGTGGCTGAGCGACGACATGAATAACATACAGCTGGCGGGTTTTATACTGCATCGGCAAGATAGAACAGCCGCCTCCGGTAAGACAAGGGGTGGCGGTTTGTAAACAACCTATTTGTAAACAACAACTGGTGCACAAAATCTAATAGTAAGGAATTCTCAAGGTTTTGCTCGCCTGAGGTAGAGTATCTCATGATAAACTGTAGACCACACTATTAACCAAGAGTTTTCATCTACATTCTTTGTAGCTGTCTATTTACCATCACAAACCGATGCTGGCACGAAGACTGCACTCAATGAGCTGTATAAGGCCATAAGCAAACGGGAAAACACTCATCCAGAGGCGGTGCTCTTAGTGGCCGGGGACTTTAATGCAGGGAAACTTAAATCCGTTTTACCTAATTTACACCAGCATGTTAAATGTGCAACCAGAGGAAAAATAACTATAGACCACCTTTACTTCACACACATAGACGCGTACAAATCAAATCAAATGTATTTATATAGCCCTTTGTACATCAGCTGATATCTCAAAGTGCTGTACAGAAACCCAGCCTAAAACCCCAAACAGCAAGCAATGCAGGTGTAGAAGCACGGTGGCTAGGAAAAACTCTAGGCTAGGAAACACTTTTTGCAGCAAGTGATTTCCATTTTTACAATTGACCATCGTGTTCAACTATTTGCAATGCTTCAATGCAACAATGTTATCATATCTGGCCAAAAGTGATCACACCAATGCACTTCTCCTCAACTTTCCCCAAATGCATTTTCTATGCCGTAGGTTGTATCAATAGTTTCTGCGTTTTGCTTCCATGTTTTAAAATAATTGGAGAATTAGGTGAATATGGTCTGATACACCACGGCTTTCAGCCAATCAGCATTCAGGGCTCAAACCACCCTGTTTATAATTCTAGATCTGTGATGCCTGTGATCATAACATTACAGTCCGTTTACTAAAGGAAGAAACCAGTAAATTGTGTATACTGTACAGTACATTTATGTCTTAAAGCTGATTATTCTTTCCTAACACAACGCAGACTGTATTGCAATTTAAATATAAGCAGCATATGCCTTGTATAATATAAGCCATTTAGCAGACATTTTTATCCAAAGTGACTTACAGTCATGCGTGCATACATTTTGGGTTTGGGTGGCCCCGGGAATTAAACCCACAATCCTGGCATTGCAGCGCCATGCTCTACTAACCAAGCCCTACCTTGTGCAGGCGTTCTTTCTTTATTCATAAAATCTGTTATATATGGTCCTCTCAAAGACACTTTGGTGACACTATACCTCCCTATACCTCTCTCAAGACACTATACCTCTCATTTTAATATGTGCCCCCTCTCTCTCTCTCTCGCTCTCTCGCTCTCTCGCTCTCTCGCTCTCTCTCTCTCTCGGTCTCTCCATTCAGCCTCTAAGCTCATTTCCTCTGACACCTCCACCTGGCAGTCAGGGCTCTCCCTGTCACCCTGCTGTTCCCCAGGCTGGCACTGCCATCCATTCCTATGCCACCCTCCAACCCCTCCCCTTGGAGGACTCCTCACCACTCCAGGACATGGCCGGGCTTCCTCTCCACAGGATGCTGGCTCCATCGCTGTGATACACTGAGACGGTTCCCCCAGTCCTGTGAAACACTGAGACAGTTCCCCCCAGTCCTGTGTTACACAGACTATTTCCACAGTCCTGTGTTACACTGAAATGGTTCCCTCAGTCCTGTGTTACACTGAGACTGTTTCATTTACATTTACATTTAAGTCATTTAGCAGACGCTCTTATCCAGAGCGACTTACAAATTGGTGCATTCACCTTATGACATCCAGTGGAACAGCCACTTTACAATAGTGCATCTAAATCTTTTAAGGGGGGGGGGGGGGGGGGGGTCAGAAGGATTACTTTATCCTATCCTAGGTATTCCTTAAAGAGGTGGGGTTTCAGGTGTCTCCGGAAGGTGGTGATTGACTCCGCTGTCCTGGCGTCGTGAGGGAGTTTGTTCCACCATTGGGGTGCCAGAGCGGCGAACAGTTTTGACTGGGCTGAGCGGGAACTGTACTTCCTCAGTGGTAGGGAGGCGAGCAGGCCAGAGGTGGATGAACGCAGTGCCCTTGTTTGGGTGTAGGGCCTGATCAGAGCCTGAAGGTACTGAGGTGCCGTTCCCCTCACAGCTCCGTAGGCAAGCACCATGGTCTTGTAGCGGATGCGAGCTTCAATTGGAAGCCAGTGGAGAGAGCGGAGGAGCGGGGTGACGTGAGAGAACTTGGGAAGGTTGAACACCAGACGGGCTGCGGCGTTCTGGATGAGTTGTAGGGGTTTAATGGCACAGGCAGGGAGCCCAGCCAACAGCGAGTTGCAGTAGTCCAGACGGGAGATGACAAGTGCCTGGATTAGGACCTGCGCCGCTTCCTGTGTGAGGCAGGGTCGTACTCTGCGGATGTTGTAGAGCATGAACCTACAGGAACGGGCCACCGCCTTGATGTTATTTGAGAACGACAGGGTGTTGTCCAGGATCACGCCAAGGTTCTTAGCGCTCTGGGAGGAGGACACAATGGAGTTGTCAACCGTGATGGCGAGATCATGGAACGGGCAGTCCTTCCCCGGGAGGAAGAGCAGCTCCGTCTTGCCGAGGTTCAGCTTGAGGTGGTGATCCGTCATCCACACTGATATGTCTGCCAGACATGCAGAGATGCGATTCGCCACCTGGTCATCAGAAGGGGGAAAGGAGAAGATTAATTGTGTGTCGTCTGCATAGCAATGATAGGAGAGACCATGTGAGGTTATGACAGAGCCAAGTGACTTGGTGTATAGCGAGAATAGGAGAGGGCCTAGAACAGAGCCCTGGGGGACACCAGTGGTGAGAGCACGTGGTGAGGAGACAGATTCTCGCCACGCCACCTGGTAGGAGCGACCTGTCAGGTAGGACGCAATCCAGGCGTGGGCCGCGCCGGAGATGCCCAACTCGGAGAGGGTGGAGAGGAGGATCTGATGGTTCACAGTATCGAAGGCAGCCGATAGGTCTAGAAGGATGAGAGCAGAGGAGAGAGAGTTAGCTTTAGCAGTGCGGAGCGCCTCTGTGATACAGAGAAGAGCAGTCTCAGTTGAATGACTAGTCTTGAAACCTGACTGATTTGGATCAAGAAGGTCATTCTGAGAGAGATAGCAGGAGAGCTGGCCAAGGACGGCACGTTCAAGAGTTTTGGAGAGAAAAGAAAGAAGGGATACTGGTCTGTAGTTGTTGACATCGGAGGGATCGAGTGTAGGTTTTTTCAGAAGGGGTGCAACTCTCGCTCTCTTGAAGACGGAAGGGACGTAGCCAGCGGTCAGGGATGAGTTGATGAGCGAGGTGAGGTAAGGGAGAAGGTCTCCGGAAATGGTCTGGAGAAGAGAGGAGGGGATAGGGTCAAGCGGGCAGGTTGTTGGGCGGCCGGCCGTCACAAGACGCGAGATTTCATCTGGAGAGAGAGGGGAGAAAGAGGTCAGAGCACAGGGTAGGGCAGTGTGAGCAGAACCAGCGGTGTCGTTTGACTTAGCAAACGAGGATCGGATGTCGTCGACCTTCTTTTCAAAATGGTTGACGAAGTCATCTGCAGAGAGGGAGGAGGGGGGGGGGAGGGGGAGGAGGATTCAGGAGGGAGGAGAAGGTGGCAAAGAGCTTCCTAGGGTTAGAGGCAGATGCTTGGAATTTAGAGTGGTAGAAAGTGGCTTTAGCAGCAGAGACAGAAGAGGAAAATGTAGAGAGGAGGGAGTGAAAGGATGCCAGGTCCGCAGGGAGGCGAGTTTTCCTCCATTTCCGCTCGGCTGCCCGGAGCCCTGTTCTGTGAACTCGCAATGAGTCGTCGAGCCACGGAGCAGGAGGGGAGGACCGAGCCGGCCTGGAGGATAGGGGACATAGAGAGTCAAAGGATGCAGAAAGGGAGGAGAGGAGGGTTGAGGAGGCAGAGTCAGGAGATAGGTTAGAGAAGGTTTGAGCAGAGGGAAGAGATGATAGGATGGAAGAGGAGAGAGTAGCGGGGGAGAGAGAGCGAAGGTTGGGACGGCGCGATACCATCCGAGTAGGGGCAGTGTGGGAAGTGTTGGATGAGAGCGAGAGGGAAAAGGATACAAGGTAGTGGTCGGAGACTTGGAGGGGAGTTGCGATGAGGTTAGTGGAAGAACAGCATCTAGTAAAGATGAGGTCAAGCGTATTGCCTGCCTTGTGAGTAGGGGGGGAAGGTGAGAGGGTGAGGTCAAAAGAGGAGAGGAGTGGAAAGAAGGAGGCAGAAAGGAATGAGTCAAAGGTAGACGTGGGGAGGTTAAAGTCACCCAGAACTGTGAGAGGTGAGCCGTCCTCAGGAAAGGAGCTTATCAAGGCATCAAGCTCATTGATGAACTCTCCGAGGGAACCTGGAGGGCGATAAATGATAAGGATGTTAAGCTTGAAAGGGCTGGTAACTGTGACAGCATGGAATTCAAAGGAGGCGATAGACAGATGGGTAAGGGGAGAAAGAGAGAATGACCACTTGGGAGAGATGAGGATCCCGGTGCCACCACCCCGCTGACCAGAAGCTCTCGGGGTGTGCGAGAACACGTGGGCAGACGAGGAGAGAGCAGTAGGAGTGGCAGTGTTATCTGTGGTGATCCATGTTTCCGTCAGTGCCAAGAAGTCGAGGGACTGGAGGGAAGCATAGGCTGAGATGAACTCTGCCTTGTTGGCCGCAGATCGGCAGTTCCAGAGGCTGCCGGAGACCTGGAACTCCACGTGGGTCGTGCGCGCTGGGACCACCAGGTTAGGGTGGCCGCGGCCACGCGGTGTGAAGCGTTTGTATGGTCTGTGCAGAGAGGAGAGAACAGGGATAGACAGACACATAGTTGACAGGCTACAGAAGAGGCTACGCTAATGCAAAGGAGATTGGAATGACAAGTGGACTACACGTCTCGAATGTTCAGAAAGTTAAGCTTACGTTGCAAAAATCTTATTGACTAAAGTGATTAAAATGATACAGTACTGCTGAAGTAGGCTAGCTAGCAGTGGCTGCGTTGTTGACTTTGTTAGAAAGTGTAGCTGGCTAGGTAACCTCGATAGCTAGCTAGGTAACCTCGGTAACTGGCTAGATAATTAGTCTAAACTACACAATTGTCTTAGATACAAGGACAGCAAAGACAACTATGTAGCTAGCTAACACTACACTAATCAAATCGTTCCATTGTAATGTAATAGTTTCTACCGTGCTGCTATTCGGTAGAAGTTGGCTAGCTAGCAGTGTGACTAGGTAGGAGAACGGCAGCGCGGCGGACGAAAATAGCTGGCTAGCTAACCGATAATTACTCTAGACTACGAATGTAATAGTTTCTACAGTGCTGCTAACACTACACTAATCAAGTCGTTCCGTTGTTCCGTTGAATGTAATAGTTTCTACAGTGCTGCTATTCGGTGGCTAGCTGGCTAGCTAGCTAGCAGTGTTGACTACGTTACGTTACGTCAAAAGAACGAAAATAGCTGGCTAGCTAACCGAAACTGGCTAGCTAACGCAACTATCTTAGATACAAAGACAGCAAAGACAACTATGTAGCTAGCTAACACTACACTAATCAAGTCGTTCCGTTGTTCCGTTGAATGTAATAGTTTCTACAGTGCTGCTATTCGGTGGCTAGCTGGCTAGCTAGCTAGCAGTGTTGACTACGTTACGTTACGTTAAAAGAACGAAAATAGCTGGCTAGCTAACCGAAATTAGTCTAAACTACACAATTATCTTTGATACAAAGACGGCTATGTAGCTAGCTAAGATCAAGCAAATCAAACCGTTGTACTGTAATGAAATGAAATGAAATGTGATACTACCTGTGGAGCGAAGCGGAATGCGACCGGACAGCAAGGTGGAATCAGGGGCAGACTGTTTCCACAGTCCTGTGTTACACTGAGATGGTTCCCTCAGTCCTGTGGTACACTGAGACTGTTTCCACAGTCCTGTGTTACACTGAGATGGTTCCCTCAGTCCTGTGTTACACTGAGACTGTTTCCACAGTCCTGTGTTACACTGAGATGGTTCCCTCAGTCCTGTGTTACACTGAGACTGTTTCCACAGTCCTGTGTTACACTGAGATGGTTCCCCCAGTCCTGTGTTACACTGAGACTATTTCCACAGTCCTGTGTTACACTGAGATGGTTCCCTCAGTCCTGTGTTACACTGAGACTATTTCCACAGTCCTGTGTTACACTGAGATGGTTCCCTCAGTCCTGTGTTACACTGAGACTATTTCCACAGTCCTGTGTTACACTGAGATGGTTCCCCCCGTCCTGTGATACACTGAGAAGGTTCACTAGTACTTATTGCTGCTGCTATACAGTATGTTGACTGTGTGGTTACTATCCACTGCAAGTCCAGCAACAGTTATGTCACTTGGGGATAAATATAATTTATTGAATTGAACTGAATTGAACAGTGCACTGCTCGATGAGACAGCCTAATTAAGAGCTACCCATGACACGTGTTCAGAGAGTCAGAGACAAACAGTGGAAGGGTTATATCCAGAGGATGATAGCCAATCCTGGGTTGTATTCATTAGGTAACAAACGGAAGAAAACAGGCTGAAACAGGGAGGGATCTGATCTGGTGAGGACAGACGAGCACACCGGTCGCACGCCTGAGCTGTCCTTATTACGAATGTCCTGATGCGAGTCCATGACCTCACATAGGAAGTAATCACTATGACAGGATGCAGGTGTGTAAGGCTAGCAGGACAGGAAGAGAGCTAATTTTAAGACTGAATGGTGAGTGGAAGGACACGACATCAACACTCCTCTTAAACACAGTGGAATTATATGACATCCCCTCTCCTCCTTAATACAGTGGAAGGACATGACATCCCCACCCCTCCTAAACACAGTGGAAGGACATGACATCCCCACCCCTCTTAAACACAGTGGAAGGACATGACATCCCCACCCCTCCTAAACACAGTGGAAGGACATGACATCCCCACCCCTCCTAAACACAGTGGAAGGACATGACATCCCCACCCCTCTTATTAAACACAGTGGAAGAACATGACATCCCCACCCCTCCTAAACACAGTGGAAGGACATGACATCCCCACCCCTCCTAAACACAGTGGAAGGACATGTCTTCCTCACTCCTCCTAAACACAGTGGAAGGACATGACATCCCCACCCCTCCTAAACACAGTGGAAGGACATGTCTTCCTCACTCCTCCTAAACACAGTGGAAGGACATGACATCCCCACCCCTCCTAAACACAGTGGAAGGACATGACATCCCCACCCCTCCTAAAGACAGTGGAAGGACATGACATCCCCACCCCTCCTTAACAAAGTGGAAGGACATGACATCCCCACTCCTCCTAAACACAGTGGAAGGACATGTCTTCCTCACTCCTCTTAAACACAGTGGAAGGACATGACATCCCCACCCCTCCTAAACACAGTGGAAGGACATGACATCCCCACCCCTCCTAAACACAGTGGAAGGACATGTCTTCCTCACTCCTCCTAAACACAGTGGAAGGACATGACATCCCCACCCCTCCTTAACACAGTGGAAGGACATGACATCCCCACTCCTCCTTAACAAAGTGGAATGACATGACTTCCTCACTCCTCAACACAGTGGAAGGACATGACTTCCTCACTCCTCAACACAGTGGAAGGACTTGTCTTCCTCACTCCTCCTAAACACAGTGGAAGGACATGACATCCCCACTCCTCCTTAACACAGTGGAAGGACATGACATCCCCACTCCTCCTTAACAAAGTGGAAGGACATGTCTTCCTCACTCCTCCTAAGCACAGTGGAAGGACATGACATCCCCACTCCTCCTTAACACAGTGGAAGGACATGACATCCCCACTCCTCCTTAACAAAGTGGAAGGACATGTCTTCCTCACTCCTCCTAAGCACAGTGGAAGGACATGACATCCCCACTCCTCCTTAACACAGTGGAATGACATGACTTCCTCACTCCTCAACACAGTGGAAGGACATGACTTCCCCACTCCTCCTTAACACAGTGGAAGGACATGACATCCCCACTCCTCCTTTACACAGTGGAAGTACATGACTTCCTCACTCCTCCTTAACACAGTGGAAGGACATTAATTCCTCACTCCTCCTTAACACAGTGGAATGATATGACATCCCCTCTCCTCCTTAACACAGTGGAATGATATGACATCCCCTCTCCTCCTTAACACAGTGGAAGGACATGGAAGATGGGCTGTTATGGCACTCTGGCTGTTATGGCACTCTGGCAAGAAGGAAAGTTACACACATTAACAGTTTCATTCTATGTTATGGAATATGAAATAATTGTATTGTCCTTATATATATATATATATATATATATATATATATATATATATATATATATATATATAAATATATATATATATATATATAGATATATATATATATAATATATACTATATACAGTGGGGAGAACAAGTATTTGATACACTGCCGATTTTGCAGGTTTTCCTACTTACAAAGCATGTAGAGGTCTGTAAAAATCCAGAAAATCACATTGTATGATTTTTAAGTAATTAATTTGCATTTTATTGCATGACATAAGTATTTGATCACCTACCAACCAGTAAGAATTCCGGCTCTCACAGACCTGTTTGTTTTTCTTTAAGAAGCCCTCCTGTTCTCCACTCATTACCTGTATTAACTGCACCTGTTTGAACTCGTTACCTGTATAAAAGACACCTGTCCACACACTCAATCAAACAGACTCCAACCTCTCCACAATGGCCAAGACCAGAGAGCTGTGTAAGGACATCAGGGCTAAAATTGTAGATCTGCACAAGGCTGGAATGGGCTACAGGACAATAGGCAAGCAGCTTGGTGAGAAGGCAACAACTGTTGGCGCAATTATGACGGCCAATCACCCTCGGTCTGGGGCTCCATGCAAGATCTCACCTCGTGGGGCATCAATGATCATGAGGAAGGTGAGGGATCAGCCCAGAACTACACGGCAGGACCTGGTCAATGACCTGAAGAGAGCTGGGACCACAGTCTCAAAGAAAACCATTAGTAACACACTACGCCGTCATGGATTAAAATCCTGCAGCGCACGCAAGGTCCCCCTGCTCAAGCCAGCGCATGTCCAGGCCCGTCTGAAGTTTGCCAATGACCATCTGGATGATCCAGAGGAGGAATTGGAGAAGGTCATGTGGTCTGATGAGACAAAAATAGAGCTTTTTGGTCTAAACTCCACTCGCCGTGTTTGGAGGAAGAAGAAGGATGAGGTCAACCCCAAGAACACCATCCCAACCGTGAAGCATGGAGGTGGAAACATCATTCTTTGGGGATGCTTTTCTGCAAAGGGGACAGGACGACTGCACCGTATTGAGGGGAGGATGGATGGGGCCATGTATCGCGAGATTTTGGCCAACAACCTCCTTCCCTCAGTAAGAGCATTGAAGATGGGTCGTGGCTGGGTCTTTCAGCATGACAACGACCCGAAACACACAGCCAGGGCAACTAAGGAGTGGCTCCGTAAGAAGCATCTCAAGGTCAAAATCAAGGTCAAAATCCCTGCTGCAGTGTGTGCAAACCTGGTCAAGAACTACAGGAAACGTATGATCTCTGTAATTGCAAACAAAGGTTTCTGTACCAAATATTAAGTTCTGCTTTTCTGATGTGATATGTCATTCAATAAAATGCAAATTAATTACTTAAAAATCATACAATGTGATTATCTGGATTTTTGTTTTAGATTCAGTCTCTCACAGTTGAAGTGTACCTATGATAAAAAATTACAGACCTCTACATGCTTTGTAAGTAGGAAAACCTGCAAAATCGGCAGTGTATCAAATACTTGTTCTCCCCACTGTATATACACACACACACACACACACACACACACACACACACACACACACACACACACACACACACACACACACACACACACACACACACACACACACACACACACACACACACACACACACAGCGTCCTGTCCTGGTATTCTCTCCTTCTCCCTGCTGGTGAAATGTGCTGACTTGCTGATTGAGGTAAGTAACGTAACCCAGGCTACAGGGTAAGAACAGGGGTTATCCTGACATCAGCTGTCTGTGCAGCTCCAGCCCATTCTACAGGCCTTATTGCCATGGTGACTTAAGCCCTCCGGCTGTCGAGAGGTCATGACCTTTAGACATTTAGGGGAGGCCTGCCCTCTGATGCTAATGGCATACACTAAAGGTCAGCTGAGCGTGACCTCATTATGTGCCAATGTACAGGTAACTACTAAAATAAAGGAAACACTTGAGTAAATGAGGGATACAAAGTATATTGAAATCAGGTGCTTCCACATAGGTGTGGTTCCTGAGTTAGTTAAGGAATTAACATCCCATTATGCTTATTTTGGCTACCATGGCTAGAATAAGGGATCTCCGTTACTTTGAAAGAGGGGTCTCTAAGGAGCGTAAGGTTTTAACGTGTGTGTGTGTGTGTTTGTGTGTGTGTGTGTGTTTGTGTGTGTGCATGTGTCTCAGTCACCAGATCTAAACCCAATTGAACACCAATGGGAGATTCTGGAGAGATGCCTGAGACAGTGTTTTCCACCACCATCAACAAAACACCAAATTATGGAATTTATCATGGAAGAAAGGTGTCGCATCCCTCCAATAGAGTTCCAGACACTTGTAGAATCTATGTCAAGGTGCATTGAAGCTGTTCTCATGGTGGCCCAACGCCCTATTAAGACACTTTATGTTGGTGTTTCCTTTATTTTGGCAGTTACCTGTAGATCTACACACAGGCAGGGAGTAACACACACACACACACACACACACACACACACACACACACACACACACACACACACACACACACACACACACACACACAGTACATACAACCTTAATCTGTCCCTCTTCAAAAGCAGCCACATGGACCCCATTACATTCTATCTTCCTTCACAGAGCCTTGAAGAAGGTTATCTGTTAACTGCTCAGGTTGCTCTATGGGGCTGAAGGGGTCTTAACCCATTAACCCTTTGTGGGTTATGGACAGGTTAGCAGAACAAAGGCCAACTCAGGATTTACTGTTCAATGTCATCCAAACAGAGGCCTGGATAGGGACAGGTAACAACACTGTTTTGATGTATCCTCCTGAGTGATTGGATTGCGTGCTTCATGTTGGGTAGGATCAATTATAGACTTGACTTGAATGTGATCAATCATTATATACTGAAGATCTGGGCATGTGTGTGTGTTGTGGTTTGTGTGACTGTGTGACTAACCGATTGATTTATGACTAATGTAAAAGTCTAGTAGGCCTGCATAAACAACATCAACGACTGCTCTGTCTCTTTCTCTCTCTCTCTCGTTCTCTCTCTTTCTTTTTCTGTAAAGGAGAAGCCTTCATCTGCGTCTGCAGTTTAAAAAATATTTTATTTATAAATTTTCTGTTTTCAAACAGCTATTGCTTCTGCAGTTTTGAAATAAAAACTGTCCCCCAACCCAACCTCAGACCCAGGCAGTGGCCCCTGGAGGAGCAGGGTTACCTCCACACTGCTGCACCATTACCCAGCCAAGTGAAGTCTGACGCTGTCTGAAGCTCAGCCTGCACCACCCAGCTCAGTGGAGAGCATCATCTCTGGGCCAAGAGTGAGAAGTCTGGGCTGGGGGCTGGGTGGGTGGAGCATGAACGGAGAGAAAGAGAGAGGTGATATCAGATGGGGATTATGGTATAATCATAGATATGCCATCATAGACTACTGCCCTTCCATTATAACACATGCACAATAGCGCGCGCACACACACACACACACACACACACACACACACACACACACACACACACACACACACACTTTCACTCTCTGACATATGACCTCATACACAGGCTCAGACATATTGCAGACAGATAATCCTTACAAAGACAGGGTCATTTGATGTTACCCCGAGCCCCCCAACACACACACACACACACACACAATCATATCCTCAGCAGGAGACATGGTGGATTTGAGGTCACAGCATGTGGCTAGTATAGGGGGTTATGGGGTAGCTAGTGGATTACAGTTTTGTAGGGCAGCAGTCCGATTTATAGTTAAGTACACCGACAGGATCGACCACCAACCTACACATCCCCCCTAAACTCTCTCTCTCTCTCTGAAGATGAGTACAGCTATGTAGATACTGGCTTTGTCCTGAAATGACACCCTATTCCTTTTACAGTGCACTACTTTTACAGACCCTGGTCAAAAATAGTGCACTACTTAGGGAATAGGGTGCCATTTGGGGCGTAATCACTGTAAACTATATTCCCCAGCTGTCTCTATCACATTGCAATGTTTTTTTCTGTCAGCTCAAAGTGAGAGCACTTTATATTAACTTCTCTCTGTCACATCAATAACAGGCTCTCTCATGTTCCTCCATTCTCACCTTTTCATCAAACCCAGTGAGTCTCATTCCCTTCCTAAACCGCTCTCTCTCTCTCCACCTCCTTGTTTCATTCTCTACATTAGAGTTGTCATATTGGGGTATTTTTTTCCATCTTACAATTTGACTACTTTGGCTGTGTTTACAGCCCAATTCTGATATTTTTTCCACTAATTGGTCTTTTGACCAATCATATCAGATTTCTTTCACATCAGATCTTTCTCAGAGCTAATATGATTGTTCAAAAGACCAATTAGTGAAAAAAATATCATAATTGGGCTGCCTGTGTGAACGCTGCCTTATAGTAGATTTGGTGGGAATTTTGCTCAGTTTCTGTGTGAATGTGTCAATTAAATCTGGCAACACTGCTGTGTATCCACCTGAAGTGTCCTCGTTGTTTTCTACATATTGCCCATTTCCCTGCAGGGCTGGGCAGTACTGGTGTGCTTGTCTCAGGACTGCGGTGCGAAAGGATGTGGCAGGGCCAGCACACGGGGCCAGGCACAGGAAGGAAGGAGCTCCACTCAAATGCATCTCTATTGGACAGAGGCTAAAGGAGCTGGGAGCATATTTTGGAGCCAGGAGACATCTCCTAGGAGAATGCCATGGCAACCAGGGCCCCAAAGCGGCGAGGGCCCCCAGGCTTTGGCAGGGGTGTTCCGACTCCCTTTTCAAGTGCCCGATCAAAAGTGTCAGGAAAGGTTCTGTTATTGGCAATTTGGCATCTCTCCTTTCTTTTCTTTGTCTTTCTTCCCTTGCTCCGCCTCTCTTTCTTGGGTTACACAGGAGGCTGGGAGCTGTCCCGGACCAGGCCGAGGTCGCCAAGGAGGCTGGGAGAAGTTGGAGAGTAGTGTCTTTGCAATGGATTGTGGGAAAATGTTGCCAAACAACACTAGGGGGGAATGTGGCTGTGATGGTAGCTTGATATTGGACACAATAGTGAAATGATGTAGCGTCTGTTGCAGTGGGAGTAGAAGTGATCATTCTAGACTCAAATGCCAGCTATTACAGATAAGATCCCCACATCTGTGTGTGAGTCTCCTGCTTCTTGCTCTCGGCATGCCAGTGAAAGTCATTTACACCACCAGGAAAAGCAGTGGTTCTGATCCATATAACAGCTTTGAGAAGGTGCTGGAGATCAAAGTAGGCTACAGTTGACGGCATTACAAAGTCATAGACGGCTTCACTCGTCGTCATTGTGACACATTTACTTTGACGCAGATGCTCCTTAATGCACTGCAGAACAGAGAGTCTACCTGTAGTCTTCCCTCTCTTCTGTTCTTCCTTCTCTTCAATTGACCCATATTCCTCAGAAATTAATTAAACTGACACCAGATCAGAGGTGAACTTTTATTAATACATTCTTAGTAAAGTGATTAACATTAAAAGGTATACAGTGCAATTACCAACCCTTCTCTCCAAAAAAAGAACATCAATTAAGAGTAAGACAAGAGCAACAGAACACGCATGCTGCATTATTTAATGTTCCCCTAGTCTATCTGCAGTCAGCCAGGTACTATATTTGGTAGGACATGATACAATAGTATTTGAATGAAAAGACCGCCACCTTGTGGGATAAACAGAGAACTACACAGATGTGGGTTGTGTTCATTAGGGCAGTGGTTCCCAACCTTTTTCGCTAACTGTACCATCAACAGAATTTTACTTTGCCTAGAGAACCCCTGAAATACCCCTGCATGTACATTTTACCAGTAAGCCTATGGTCTCATGAGTCTTCTCAAGTACCCCCAACTCATATACTATACGATAGGTGGAATTCAATTTATAGGCCTAATTATATATATTTTTTAATTAAACGACAACGGATAATTTAAGCAAAAGACATCAGTCATATGGACAACCAGACCCTTCCAATGAAAAAAGACCTAAGATAAGAGTAAGGTATGTTACACAAACAGAATGCATCTCAATTTCCCCCTTTTTCTCTGGCCCTCCCTTTACGTTGTGTTTTCCCTTCATCATGCTCCCTGTTCAGATTTCTTCCCTCCCTCCTCTTCTCCTCCCACATGACCCCTATCCCTTTCCACCTCTATCCAATATTACAATATCCTCCATTTATTTATTTCCTTGACAGTGTCACCTCCGTTCTCCCTGTCTTGTCTTCCCTAATTCCTATCCATTTAAGCATTTGTCCAATACCATCAACCCTCACAATTATTCTCCTAACCCACTCAACCTCTCACTCTCTTCCCTGTACCCTCCCTCCCCCTGATCACTACCCCTGAATCCCAAACCCCTAGTCCCTAGCCACGAAGCACTTACATAGATCTGAGAGGATTGGACCGGTATAAGCAATATGGTGGTAGCTCCATCTGGCCTTCAGATAGGCCAGACGGGAATTGGCGCCATATAGCTTAAAGGACATCTTTCCAATCCTCTCAGATCTACCCTACTGCATAGGGGGTGGGGGCTAGGGGTTGATTTGGGATTCAGTGCCCCCTTAGCGTGAGTCCATGAGGGGCTGCAGCCAGAGCAGGAAACGGGACACCTTCTGGTAGATGTAACCCTGACTACAGTCTGCCCCTGCTGGTCTGGAGACTACCCCGGTCAGATAGAACACCTCCCTGTGGAGAGATAGGATGGGACTCCCCGGCCCCAGGATGCAGTCACCCTTGGGTCTCACCGTCGTACAGCCCATCTTGTTGGTGACCAACCCTGGGTGCCTCTCCACACACTGGGGCAGACGCTCATACGCCAGATGGTTGAGAGTGAGCGGGCCTTGGACCTCCGTGGCGTCTACGGGGTCCTTCCAGCCAGTGACCACGGCCGGATACTCGCCAGTCATCAGGACGACCTCTGCAAAGTCGCGTTCGGGCAGGCAGGCAGCAACCACGTGTTTCTTATAGACGATGCGCTCGCGGAGCTCGAGGACGGCCAGGTCGTTGTCAGGGCGACCAGGTACGTAGCGGGGGTGGACGTGGACGACTTGGACATAGATTGTCTGTTCGCCATCTTCAGATGCGGTTTGGCGCTTGCCTGGGAGGGGAGGGACGAAGTACTCAAAATTAATGAAGGAACACATACTGTAAAGCAAATCAAAAACATACCCTCGCACACACACACACACACACACACACACACACACACACACACACACACACACACACACACACACACACACACACACACACACACACACACACACACACACACACACACACACACACACACACACACACACACACACACCAGTGGAGCCTGAGCCCGTAGACTGGACATGATGCTCCATGATGAGCACTCACCAACAGCCACCTGGAAGTTGACGTATTTCTGGGCACACTGGGCTGTAGTTAGAACCAGGTTCTCCTTCAGAATGACACCACTACAGAACCCTACAGACTCTGTACTCTTCAGAATGGCCTGCACAATGACAACACAACAGTTACAATAAACAGCAGAAATGACACAGCAAAATACATTATCACAACTATGGGAATGTTGGGTTAATGTGCTGTAGCTTTGATAGTGAGGGGTTGACTTCATGAGAAAAATGAATGGAAGAGCATCATAGCGCCTGTCAGTGGACAGTGTGTACCTAGTTTGAATTGTGTGTGTGTGTGTGTACCTCATAGTGGTGTGTGTTTTCCTACCTGCCAGGGACACTCTCCAGAGTTGCAGGCTAGTCCCTCAAAGTTGCTGGCGATGTTGGCTGACTGTCTCTTTGTCCACTGGCTTAGGCTGTTCACCTTCCCACAGGGGAATGTCACTGAGAGAGGGATGGAGGGAGAGAGAATTACTGAGTATAGTTTAGTATCTAGTATAGCATAGCATTAGCCTCGTACGAACCATCCTGATCTAGTAAGCTTACATTCTGTTTCACTATCCGCTAGCGAGATCAGGATGAGGCTAGAATAGCATAGTACAGTACAGAATCGCTTAACATATAGGATAGCATAGTATAGTGTAGCATAGTAGTATATGGTCACTGACCTGCAGGAATACACTTCACCCTCTCCTTCTCCTCTAGTTTCCAGCCACGGGCACAGGAACACTCATAGGACTGGTATCCTGGCTTACAGAACTGACTGCAGCCCTTGGTCTTATCCAACATACACACTGTCTGATCTACAATCACACAGAGAGAGAGAGACAGAGAGGGTGAGAGAGAAAGGGGGAGACAGGAGGGAGAGATGAGAGGATTAAGATTAGGCATATTTCAAATTTCGACAGCACAGTTAGTGGATCCATAGAAAGATTAGAAATAATTACGGATTTGTTGAATTTGTTATTTTGAAACTTAATTTAAAAAACATGTAGGCTTCTTCACTGTTGATGTTTTTTTTACAACATGAGTTCCCCATCAACTCGGTGTTGGGTCCTTCACGTCTCTCACCTGTCTCGCAGTGGACTCCAAAGAAGCCTGACTTGCAGACACAGTCATATCCCCCCACGCTGTCTGAGCACATGGCTCCATTCTTACACGGCTTCTCTGCACACTGGTCCCCATCTGTACACACACAGGGTTAACAACACAGCCTGTCAAATGGTACATTTACTAACACACATGTTCTTGGGTGAAGCTATTTTAACTGTCACACCAAATCACATGGATTTCAACTGAGTGGTAACCTAAAAGACTAAGTACTCTGATATGTTCCAAGAGAACGTCAGTCAAAATCTTTACACTTACCTATGTAGACTGACCAGAATCATTACACTTACCTATGTAGACTGACCAGAATCATTACACTTACCTATGTAGACTGACCAGAAGATATCCTGAAAGATCAAAACAAAGTCCACTGTCAGTTTGATTCAACATGTCTACAGAATCATCAGGAGTCCACTGTCAGTTTGATTCAACATGTCTACAGAATCATCAGGAGTCCACTGTCAGTTTGATTCAACATGTCTACAGAATCATCAGGAGTCCACTGTCAGTTTGATTCAACATGTCTACAGAATCATCAGGAGTCCACTGTCAGTTTGATTCAACATGTCTACAGAATCATCAGGAGTCCACTGTCAGTTTGATTCAACATGTCTACAGAATCATCAGGAGTCCACTGTCAGTTTGATTCAACATGTCTACAGAATCATCAGGAGTCCACTGTCAGTTTGATTCAAAATGTCTACAGAATCATCAGGAGTCCACTGTCAGTTTGATTCAACATGTCTACAGAATCATCAGGAGTCCACTGTCAGTTTGATTCAACATGTCTACAGAATCATCAGGAGTCCACTGTCAGTTTGATTCAACATGTCTACAGAATCATCAGAAGCAAGAAGAGAGATTAAAAAAAGGAGATGAGTGGAGAGAGACAAGGAAAGGAGGAAGGTTTGGAGGTTGTTAAAGAGGACGTCTGAGGTGAGAAAAGGAAGGATGAGCTGAAGGAGGTGAGGAAAGAAGGGAGTCTAATAGAGGGAGGTGTGAGGAAAGAAATCTGCTCAGTGGGAAGAGGGAGCATTGGCCCACCGTGCGGTAGGAGTCCTGGAAGATCTCTCTGGCCTCCTCGTAGTTGCAGACCTCCTCCAGACACTCCCTCTCCAGGTTGGCAGGGAGCAGGCTCTCCTCGTTGCCCACGTTGGCCCTCTTCTGGCGGGACAGGGTGATCACTTCACTGGCCTCCTGCTTGTCCAGGAACACTGGGGGGGGGGGGTGTTTAGTCGTTGTACTTTCGACACTCATTCACAAAAAAAACTTTTTTTTATCTCAATGGATAGTCTATTTTTCATATAACCTGATTCCACTTTGAAAATAGTTTAATACAGATTCTCGGCCTAAATCTGTCGAATCTATGTAGTAGAGTACAATAGTAACACTCTTTGTTACTAATTAACTAAGGCCTAAACCCAGTGCCAAAAAAGCACAGAACTACACCAATAGACCTAAACACTCTTCACACAGTACCTTTGACTCTACGGATCCCCACTCCCAAAAAAGGGTCTCAGATTCCATTAAGAATGTAGCCTAATGGCTCCATGACAAACTCTCCTTGTCTAATGTCATCCTGCCCCTTCCCATGTCCTGGTGTCCTGTCTACTGGATAAACAAGCCCCTTACCATGTCCTGGTGTCCTGTCTACTGGATAAACAGGCCACATCCCTGTCTTAGTGTCCTGTCTAGTGGATAAACAGGCCCCTTCCCTGTCCTTGTGTCCTGTCTAGTGGATAAACAGGCCCCTTCCATGTCTTGGTGTCCTGTCTACTGGATAAACAGGCCCCTTCCCTGTCCTGGTGTCCTGTCTAGTGGATAAACAGGCCCCTTCTCTGTCCTGGTATCCTGTCTAGTGGATAAACAGGCTCCTTCCTTGTCTTGGTGTCCTGTCTAGAGGATAAACAGGCCCATTCCTTGTCTTTGTGTCCTGTCTAGTGGATAAACAGGCCCCTTCCCTGTCTTAGTGTCCTGTCTAGTGGATAAACAGGCCCCTTCCATGTCTTGGTGTCCTGTCTACTGGATAAACAGGCCCCTTCCCTGTCCTGGTGTCCTGTCTAGTGGATAAACAGGCCCCTTCCCTGTCCTGGTGCCCTGTCTAGTGGATAAACAGGCCCCTTCCCTGTCCTGGTGTCCTGTCTAGTGGATAAACAGGCCCCTTCCTTGTCCTTGTGTCCTGTCTACTGGATAAACAGGCCCCTTCCCTGTCCTGGTGTCCTGTCTAGTGGATAAACAGGCCCCTTCTCTGTCCTGGTGTCCTGTCTAGTGGATAAACAGGCTCCTTCCTTGTCTTGGTGTCCTGTCTAGTGGATAAACAGGCCCCTTCCTTGTCTTTGTGTCCTGTCTAGTGGATAAACAGGCCCCTTCCCTGTCTTGGTGTCCTATCTAGTGGATAAACAGGTCCCCTTCCTTGTCTTTGTGTCCTGTCTAGTGGATAAACAGGCCCCTTCCCTGTCTTGGTGTCCTGTCTAGTGGATAAACAGGCCCCTTCTCTGTCCTGGTGTCCTGTCTAGTGGATAAACAGGTCCCCTTCCCTGTCCTGGTGTCCTGTCTAGTGGATAAACAGGCCCCTTCCCTGTCTTGGTGTCCCGTCTAGTGGATAAACAGGCCCCTTCTCTGTCCTGGTGTCCTGTCTAGTGGATAAACAGGCCCCTTCCCTGTCCTGGTGTCCTGTCTAGTGGATAAACAGGCCCCTTCCCTGTCCTGGTGCCCTGTCTAGTGGATAAACAGGCCCCTTCCCTGTCCTGGTGCCCTGTCTAGTGGATAAACAGGCCCCTTCCCTGTCTTGGTGTCCTGTCTACTGGATAAACAGGCCCCTCCCCTGTCCTGGTGTCCTGTCTAGTGGATAAACAGGCCCCTTCCCTGTCCTGGTGTCCTGTCTAGTGGATAAACAGGCCCCTTCTCTGTCCTGGTGTCCTGTCTAGTGGATAAACAGGCCCCTTCCCTGTCCTGGTGTCCTGTCTAGTGGATAAACAGGCCCCTTCCCTGTCCTGGTGTCCTGTCTAGTGGATAAACAGGCCCCTTCCCTGTCCTGGTGCCCTGTCTAGTGGATAAACAGGCCCCTTCCCTGTCTTGGTGTCCTGTCTAGTGGATAAACAGGCCCCTTCCCTGTCCTGGTGCCCTGTCTAGTGGATAAACAGGCCCCTTCCCTGTCCTGGTGCCCTGTCTAGTGGATAAACAGGCCCCTTCTCTGTCCTGGTGTCCTGTCTAGTGGATAAACAGGCCCCTTCTCTGTCCTGGTGTCCTGTCTAGTGGATAAACAGGCCCCTTCCCTGTCTTGGTGTCCCGTCTAGTGGATAAACAGGCCCCTTCCCTGTCCTGGTGTCCTGTCTAGTGGATAAACAGGCCCCTTCCCTGTCTTGGTGTCCCGTCTAGTGGATAAACAGGCCCCTTCCATGTCTTGGTGTCCTGTCTAGTGGATAAACAGGCCCCTTCCCTGTCCTGGTGCCCTGTCTAGTGGATAAACAGGCCCCTTCTCTGTCCTGGTGTCCTGTCTAGTGGATAAACAGGCCCCTTCTCTGTCCTGGTGTCCTGTCTAGTGGATAAACAGGCCCCTTCTCTGTCCTGGTGTCCTGTCTAGTGGATAAACAGGTCCCCTTCCCTGTCCTGGTGTCCTGTCTAGTGGATAAACAGGCCCCTTCCCTGTCTTGGTGTCCCGTCTAGTGGATAAACAGGCCCCTTCTCTGTCCTGGTGTCCTGTCTAGTGGATAAACAGGCCCCTTCCCTGTCCTGGTGTCCTGTCTAGTGGATAAACAGGCCCCTTCCCTGTCCTGGTGCCCTGTCTAGTGGATAAACAGGCCCCTTCCCTGTCTTGGTGTCCTGTCTAGTGGATAAACAGGCCCCTTCCCTGTCCTGGTGTCCTGTCTAGTGGATAAACAGGCCCCTTCCCTGTCCTGGTGTCCTGTCTAGTGGATAAACAGGCCCCTTCTCTGTCCTGGTGTCCTGTCTAGTGGATAAACAGGCCCCTTCCCTGTCCTGGTGTCCTGTCTAGTGTATAAACAGGCCCCTTCCCTGTCCTGGTGCCCTGTCTAGTGGATAAACAGGCCCCTTCCCTGTCCTGGTGCCCTGTCTAGTGGATAAACAGGCCCCTTCTCTGTCCTGGTGTCCTGTCTAGTGGATAAACAGGCCCCTTCTCTGTCCTGGTGTCCTGTCTAGTGGATAAACAGGCCCCTTCCCTGTCTTGGTGTCCCGTCTAGTGGATAAACAGGCCCCTTCCCTGTCCTGGTGTCCTGTCTAGTGGATAAACAAGCCCCTTCCCTGTCTTGGTGTCCCGTCTAGTGGATAAACAGGCCCCTTCCATGTCTTGGTGTCCTGTCTAGTGGATAAACAGGCCCCTTCCCTGTCCTGGTGCCCTGTCTAGTGGATAAACAGGCCCCTTCTCTGTCCTGGTGTCCTGTCTAGTGGATAAACAGGCCCCTTCTCTGTCCTGGTGTCCTGTCTAGTGGATAAACAGGCCCCTTCTCTGTCCTGGTGTCCTGTCTAGTGGATAAACAGGTCCCCTTCCCTGTCCTGGTGTCCTGTCTAGTGGATAAACAGGCCCCTTCCCTGTCTTGGTGTCCCGTCTAGTGGATAAACAGGCCCCTTCTCTGTCCTGGTGTCCTGTCTAGTGGATAAACAGGCCCCTTCCCTGTCCTGGTGTCCTGTCTAGTGGATAAACAGGCCCCTTCCCTGTCCTGGTGCCCTGTCTAGTGGATAAACAGGCCCCTTCCCTGTCTTGGTGTCCTGTCTAGTGGATAAACAGGCCCCTTCCCTGTCCTGGTGTCCTGTCTAGTGGATAAACAGGTCCCCTTCCCTGTCCTGGTGTCCTGTCTAGTGGATAAACAGGCCCCTTCTCTGTCCTGGTGTCCTGTCTAGTGGATAAACAGGCCCCTTCCCTGTCCTGGTGTCCTGTCTAGTGTATAAACAGGCCCCTTCCCTGTCCTGGTGTCCTGTCTAGTGGATAAACAGGCCCCTTCCCTGTCCTGGTGTCCTGTCTAGTGGATAAACAGGTCCCCTTCCCTGTCCTGGTGTCCTGTCTAGTGGATAAACAGGCCCCTTCCCTGTCCTGGTGTCCTGTCTAGTGGATAAACAGGCCCCTTCTCTGTCCTGGTGTCCTGTCTAGTGGATAAACAGGCCCCTTCCCTGTCCTGGTGTCCTGTCTAGTGGATAAACAGGCCCCTTCCCTGTCCTGGTGCCCTGTCTAGTGGATAAACAGGCCCCTTCCCTGTCTTGGTGTCCTGTCTAGTGGATAAACAGGCCCCTTCCCTGTCCTGGTGTCCTGTCTACTGGATAAACAGGCCCCTTCCCTGACCTGGTGTCCTGTCTAGTGGATGTGAGTTCCTCCTTTCAATGTTAAGTGCTTTGAAACCCAGTGAGCCCTCTAAATAATCCGTTTTCATTACTGGCTGGATTGGCCATCCAGGGAAAATAACCATCCAAGGAAAGTCCCTCTGTGCCCTTTTGTTGTGGGCGGCAGGAAGCCTAATGGTTAAGTGAGTTGGGCCAGAAACCTAAAGGTCGCTGGTTTGAATCCCCGAGCCAACTAGGTGAAAGTGCCCTATGGCAAGGTACATAACCCTACTGTAATTACTCCTGTAAGTCACTCTGGATAAGAGCATCTGCTAAATGACTAAAATATCAAATGTGTTGCTCAGGGCCATCAGCCAGCAGCACCTGGTCCCTTACCTGTCTTGGTGTTTTTAGTGTCCAGTCTGGCCGTCACAGCTCCCAGTAGCAGTAAGGAAAGCAGGGTGGCAGTGGTGGCTAGGTAGCCCATGGTGGCAGCTAGAGGATAGTCTGTCTGAGTCTGTCTGGCTGTATGTCTGTCTAATCCTGTCAGCTCACCTCAGCAGAGTTCAAAGTTCACAACTAAAAACAACAAGGACCAGAGTTCAGAGATTCCCACATTCTGACATAGACATCACAAATGACATAACTTTCTGCCAGGATGAGCTTCAAAGAGACCGGGTCATTTTATGTGCAGGATCAGAGTAACCTACAAAACAAGAGGATGAAGACTAATTGTTGTTAAAAGCTTTTGGATCTTGGGATCATCATTAAAATCTTAAACTTCAGTCTTGCAGCTTCCTCTCTCTCTATGTAAAAATACCTCAAAATCAACAACCTGTTTGTTTAATAGAGTTAAGACATCAAATGATCCCATCAGAACAGTGACAACGCATTTCCTAAAGAACCCCTGGACTTGGTTACAATGCTGCCATCGTGTGGTACTATACCCAGTTTATTGTTGTTTCATCCATTTACAATCATAAACAACAAAGAGGGATAACATCAAACACCCAAAAACAAACCACGTTCATTGGTATTTAGCCTAATCACGTAGTTATTTTAATAGATTGACTGTAACAGAACAAACAACACAAAACAGGCCTGTGTGTTTATATTTAGTCCAACATGAATATGAACTGGTTGATGTTGTGGATGATGCTGCTGTCGGCTATAAAACAACATATGACACGACCAGACTAATCTGACATGATGCTGGAAAAGCTTGGGCTACCACAAACTGCTAAAAACATAGGAATGTATGGATCTTAAACGACACTTAAAAATATAGAGGCCTATCATGCATCCACGCTATATTATGCTACCTAAATCGCAACGCGTATCCCATTATTGGAGAGATGGACCGCTATTCAGGGCGCGGCAAAACGCATGATGATTAGAACGGTAAAAAATGCACGGTAACCTACCGCGTCGGACTTCAACCGGGGCTTTGGCGGAATGAGAAGGATGACAGATGCCTGTTCGGTTGGTTCTCTCTCTGGTCCCGACACGCAGTTCACCGTGTGGATCCTCGGCTCTGAGATCGCAATAGAGGTTGACAGCATCACACTCCAATGTTGCTTTTTCAGGCCACTGCGACGTGTGTAATCAACCACGTGAGGGCGGTCTTGGATACTTTATTCAAAGCCATTAATACAAATACTGTATGTAGGCTACTATATACTGTATTGGTCCGTTCTACTGTAACCCGTTCTACTGTAACCCGACCATGGATTGTTGATGCTACTGTATGTACTGGCCATTGAGAGTACCATATTGGTACTCCAATATGCAGTTCTCCAATGCTTCAAGGACAAAATTACATGCATTCGTTGTTTTTTTTCTAGTTGGGACAGTAACATTATTACTCTCTAAAAAAAATACTTTATTTGTATGTTTAGTTCACATAATATAATGTAAAAGTATGCATTAAGGTGTCTGTAGTAGAATATACATGGCAAAAATGAATGTAAACGTTAATACATGCATTTCTATAGCTTCCAAAATCTTATTTTTTTACACTGGAGGAGAAATACTAATTTTACACTGGAGGAGAAATACTAATTTTACACTGGAGGAGAAATACTAATTTTACACTGGAGGAGAAATACTAAAATGGATTCGTAGTCGCTTCAAAACAGCGCCCCCTGTCAGTCATCCAGTGTTTATACACATCGTTAATATTATCCTATGGTTCTATGTAGGCTTCTTCACTGTTGATGTTGAGACTGGTGTTTTGCGGGTACTATTTAATGAAGCTGCCAGTTGAGGACTTGTGAAGCGTCTGTTTCTCAAACTAGACACACTAATGTACTTGTCCTCTTGCTCAGTTGTGCACCGGGGCCTCTCACTCTTTCTTTCTATTCTGGTTAGAGCCAGTTTGAGCTGTTCTGTGAAGGGAGTAGCACACAGCGTTGTACGAGATCTTCAGTTTCTTGACAATTTCTCGCATGGAATAGCCTTCATGTCTCAGAACAAGAATAGACTGACGAGTTTCAGAAGAAAGTGCTTTGTTTCTGGCCATTTTGAGCCTGTTATCGAACCCACAAATGCTGATGCTCCAGATACTAAACTAGTCTAAAGAAGGCCAGTTTAATTCCTTCTTTAATCAGCACAAAATGATAAACTTGGATTAGCTAACACAATGTGCCATTGGAACGCAGGAGTGATGGTTGCTGATAATGGGCCTCTGTACGCCTATGTAGATATTCCATAAAAAAAATCTGCCATTTCCAGCTACAATAGTAATTTACAACATTAACAATGTCTACACTGAATTTCTGATCAATTTGATGTTATTTTAATGGACAAAAAATGTGCTTTCTTTCAAAAACAAGGACATTTCTAAGTGACCCCCACTTTTGAACAGGAGTGTATATGGTTGACAATGTTTAGCTTTCAACATGACTTTTGAAATTAAGCATCACTTCCATGAATCCTCGACCTTGTCCTCAGTAACACACACCCTTTGGTGTTGAATTCTCCAGTCATTGGTTGAATGCCCAAACGACACAGGGTTTTCAAGCCTTGATTGGTTAATCACTGCGGTGGTTACCTTGCTGTCTTCTCCCCCTCTCTCTTCATCAGGGTTGGGGAATAACTGATAACATGTTATGGAGTAACTGATTACTGTTTTATCTTTTCTTTTATATGTAATGTAAGTGCCTTGATGTGTTTGGACCCCAAGTAGAGTAGCTGCTGCCTAAGGCACAGTTTTAAGTTTGTTCCACCTGAGTGAGTCTGACCACAAGTCAGAGACCACTATGATGACACACCAAATGCGTTAATTACTTTTGTCTTCTTCTAATAATGCCTCTTAAAGGGAAAGTAATCCAAAAGTTATCAGATTACGTTATTGTGTTTGGGTAATCCAAAAGTTATGTTACTGATTACAGTTTTGGACATAACTAGTAACTATAATCGATTACATTTAGAAAGTAACACACCCAACCATTCTCTCTATCCCCTCCCTCCCTCGCCTCTTCCTTCCTGCATCTCATAATATATAAACATATATTTAGCCGAGGTTTTTATCCAAATAAACTTACAGCCATGCATTTTACGTATTGGCGGTCCTGTGAATCAAACCCACTATTCTGGAGTTATAAGCTCAATGTCTACCAAATGAGATAGAAAGGACATCAGGACAACTCTCCCTCTTTGCCTCCTTCTCTATCTCCCTGCCTCCCACCCTCCCTTTGTCCCATTAGTTTGCCCTCTGTGTTAGGGAGCTCTCCGTTCCCCCACCCCACCTCTACCCCAGCCCACCCTGACCTTCTCTCCCGACTCTCCCTGGTGCCAATGATAATTCCATTTTACTTCGCCGGTGTGATCGGAATCATAATCACAGCGGCTTTGAAGTCGGGCATCAAACGAGATGGAAATCCGTCCATTATAGATCAATGTGAGAGGGCAAATGCACACAGACCCAGACAGCAGCAGCAACAACAAGAACACCAAGGGAGAGAGGAAGGGCGAGATAGAGAGGGAATAAGAGAAGAGAGGGAGAGGCAGGAAGGAAGAGGAGAGGGAAGGCAGGCAGGTGGAAGAGGAGAGGAGGAAGGAAAGAGAGAGAGAGAATATTAGTAGGGAGATGTTTGATCACTTGTCAGCTTGGACAAAAGTTCTAACTTAAACAGGCGACATGGCAAACAAGAATTGAATCTCAAACCAGAAGGACTTCACCTTTATCTGTATGAGTGTGTGTGTATGCACACGTGTGAGTGTGTGCAGTATTTTAGGACCTCAGGGCTATAGGGCTGCAGACTGCAATGTTAAGTGTTGATCTACTTCCTCCAGTCCAATAACAGAGGCATTATAAAGGCCTGCTTCACCAGCTGATCCCCAGAGCTGGCCTGGTCTGCCAAGCTAGTTTAGCCCAGAGAGGGTCACTGTGGCTGGGGAGGGGGAGAGGGAACGTGCCCCGGCCTGCTGGATCTGGAGGTGGTGGTGGATATACAAATTATCAGGATATGGAGATTTCCCATCGGACGGCGTTCTGATTAGAAATATGTATAAATAAATAACTAGTTATAATACAGTACCAGTCAAAAGTTTGGACACACCTACTCATTGCAGGGTTTTTATTTGTTTTTACTAGTATCTACATTGTAGAATAATAGTGAAGACATCAAAACTATAAAATAACACATATGGAATCATGTAGTAAACAAAAAAGTGTAAAACAAATCAAAATATATTTTATATTTGAGATTCTTCAAAGTAGCCACCCTTTGCTTTGATGACAGCTTTACACACTCTTGGCATTCTCTCAACCAGCTTCATGGGGTAGTTACCTGGAATGATTTTCAATTAACAGGTGTGCCTTTTTAAAAGTTAATTTGTGGATTTTTTCCCTTAATGCGTTTGAGCTAGTCAGTTTTGTTGTGACAAGGTAGGGGTGGTATACAGAAGATGGCCCTATTTGGTAAAAGACCAAGTCCATATTATGGCAAGAACAGCTCAAATAAGCAAAGAGAAACGACAGTCCATCATTACTTTAAGACATGAAGGTTAGTCAAAACGGAACATTTCAAGAACTTTGACAGTTTCTTCAAGGGCAGAAGCAAAAACCATCAAGCACTATGATGAAACTGGCTCTCATGAGGACCGCCACAGGAAAGCAAGACCCAGAGTTACCTCTGCTGCAGAGGATAAGTTCATAAGAGTTACCAGCCTCAGAAATTGCAGCCCAAATAAATGCTTCACAGAGTTCAAGTAACAGACACATCTCAACATCAACTGTTCATAGGAGACTGCATGAATGAGGCTTTCATGGTCGAATTGCTGCAAAGAAACCACGACTAAAGGACACCAGTAAGAAGAAGAGACTTGCTTGGGCCAAGAAACACGAGCAATAGACATTAGACAGGTGGAAATCTGCCCTTTGGTCTGATGAGTCCAAATTTGAGATTTTTGGTTCCAACCGCCGTGTCTTTGTGAGACGCAGAGTAGGTGAACGGATGATCTCCCATGTGTGGTTCCCACTGTGAAGCATGGAGGAGGTGGGATGGTGTTGGGTGCTTTGCTGGTGACACTGTCTGTGATTTATTTAACCAGCATGGCTACCACAGCATTCTGCACTGATATGCCATCCCATCTGGTTTGTGCATAGTGGGACTGTCATTTGTTTTTCAACAGGACAATGACACAACACACCTCCAGGCTGTGTAAGGGCTATTTGACCAACAAAGAGAGTGATGGAGTGCTGCATCAGACGACCTGGCCTCCACAATCACCCGACCTATTGAGATGGTTTAGGTTGAGTTGCACTGCAGAGTGAAGGAAAAGCAGCCAACATGTGCTCAGCATATGTGGGAACTCCTTCAAAACTGTTGGAAAAGCATTCCAGGTGAAGCTGGTTGAGAGAATGCCAAGAGTGTGCAAAGCTGTCATAAAGGGGGGTATAGGTGTGTGTGTGTGGGGGGTGTTTGATTGAGAGAGAGAGAGAGAGAGAGAGAGAGAGAGAGAGAGAGAGAGAGAGAGAGAGAGAGAGAGAGAGAGAGAGAGAGAGAGAGAGAGAGAGAAGGGCAGTAACACAGTAAATGGACATGACATGCAGGGTAAATGGTGTGTTTCATCTTTAATGATCCATTTCCTTCCCTGCTTTCTGTTTCTTTAAAGATGTCCGCTCAGAGGGGCACCTCTCTCTCATCTTCTGTTTCGATGAGAATGAGAAGAAAAGAGGTGGAGAGCAGGGTAAGGAGGGGAATTGAGTGGGAGGGAGGGAGGGAAGAAGGAGTGGAAGAAGAAAAGGAGAAGGAGCAGGAGAAGAAAAACAAAGAGAGAGAGAGAATAATAGAGAGAGACCTGGGTCCCCCTGCATCAGTGAATCAAGCAGCTGATTATGCCTGCATACCAAACCAAAGGCTATTATACTGAACATCCATCATAAATACAGCCTGTCGCTCACGGCAACGCTGATGGATAGAACACAACAGGCTGCAGAGGGAAGGGATCCCTGGGTCTCCCTCCATCTCCCCATCTCTCCCCCATACCTCCAGCTCACTCACTCACTCTGTTATTTTCCTTCTCCTATGTTCCCTTACTCCTCAAACATCATTATCATCCCTCTCGTTCCCTCTATCCCTCTCCAAGATTCCTTCTCCCTCTCGTTCCCTCTCTCCCTCTCGTTCCCTCTCTCCTCTCCCAGACTCCTTCTCCCTCTCGTTCCATCTCTCCCTCTCCAAGAATCCTTCTCCCTCTCGTTCCCTCTCTCCCTCTACCTCTCCCTCTCCCAAACTCCTTCTCCCTCTCGTTCCCTCTCTCCCTCTCCCAGACTCCTTCTCCCTCTCGTTCCCTCTCTCCCTCTCTCCCTCTCTCCCTCTCTCCCTCTCCTAGACTCCTTCTCCCTCTCGTTCTCCCTCTTTCCCTCTCTCCCTCTCCCAGACTCCTTCTCCCTCTCGTTCCCTCTCTCCCTCTCTCCCTCTCCTAGACTCCTTCTCCCTCTCATTCCCTCTTGTTCCCTCTCTCCCTCTCCCAGACTCCTTCTCCCTCTCGTTCCCTCTCTCCCTCTCTCCCTCTCCTAGACTCCTTCTCCCTCTCGTTCCCTCTTGTTCCCTCTCTCCCTCTCCCAGACTCCTTCTCCCTCTCCTTCCCTCTCTCCCTCTCCTAGACTCCTTCTCCCTCTCGTTCCCTCTGTCCCTCTCTTCCTCCCACAGACTCCTTCTCCCTCTCTCCCTCTCTCCCTCTCACAGACTCCTTCTCCCTCTCCTTCCCTCTCTCCCTCTCTCCCTCTCACAGACTCCTTCTCCCTTCCCATTTTGATTCCCTCACTCTCACTCCTTTATTTTTCCTGTTCCAACTGTGACAGCATTGTACGTGTGTGTGCACTATCCCATAGGAATGTGTGCACTATCCCATAGGAATGTGTGCACTATCCCATAGGAATGTGTGCACTATCCCATAGGAATGTGTGCACATGTGACACTTGATGAGACTTGTGGTGAGTTAGGCCATAATGTCCATCCCAATCTGTGCCTGTGTTAAGTACCTGAGTATACCTACATATGTCAGTGTGCCTGGGTAAGTCTGACAGTGATACTGTGCATATATGTGTGTGGGTGTGTGAGTCTACCTGTGTGTGTGTCTGTGTGCGAGCCTGCGTAAGAGTGTGTGTGTGTACCTCTCCTAATGGCGTGGGTAATGAGGATGTAGCAGGTGTGTTAACGACACAGACAGTGGGAAGATAGATGTCACTGCAGCCCTGGGGAGACCTATCGATAGGCCAGCCTGTCAGGCAGGCAGGCAGCCAGGCTGTCACTACAGGGGCCAGAAGAGGTAGTGGCAGCCGATAGGGACCACACAGTGACACAGAGTCTCTTAATGCCCTGCCCTGACACACCACCACCAGCCGTCACGACTGACGAGAGATGCCGTAATACCTCCCAGGATGTGTTGAGGTCAACGGTGTGATAATGATGTGTGTAGTATTTTTATGCAGGGTGTAATGGACATCACGCTGCTTTCTTAGTCGTACCACTTGGTCCTGCTCCAGCTCACAGCAGGACTAGAACCTGGGACCACTGCCTCGCAAACACACCTGACCGGCACCCTGAAATGTTCTTACCCAGTTGCACCACCGAAAAGCTAGCAATTTGGCTCTTTGAGTGAAGACATTTCAGGCTGATAGGGTTGAGTGTGTAATGATGATGTCTATAACACTATAGACCAGAGTGCTCCTGACCCTCTGGCTGTTCCAGAGCTCTGCTAGCTGCTGAGAGTATTACATTACCTTCCTCTCCCTCTCCCCATCCGTCTTTACCCTCTCTCCATATCTCTCTCTCTCTCTCTTTCTCAATTTCTCTCTCTCCCTCTCTCTCTCCCAGCTCCCTCTCTCTCTCCATCCACTTCTCCCCATCTTTCTCCATGATCAATTAACATCTTCTAGTCTATATTTTATTTAACATTTCATTGTGCTGTTGGTGCGGCCCCCACCCTAACTCCTCCTGCCTTTGTAAATGTTCCATGTTGGAGAAGAGAATTAAGGGCATGTGAACCACACCCCTTCTCTTCCTCAATCCATTTATCTCTTATCCATCCCTCCATCCTCACTTTCTCCACCCCTTCATTATTATAAATCAGCTGATTATGCTGGCATACTAAACAAACAGCCTGGCTATTACACTAAACATCCATAATTAATACAACCTTTCACTCAGCGCAAATCTGATGGATAGAACACAACAGGCTACACCTCTCCATCCCTCCCTCCATCTCTCCGTTCATCTCTCCGTTCATCCCTCGCTCCATCTCTCCCTCCATCTCTCCGTTCATCCCTCGCTCCATCTCTCCCTCCATCTCTCCGTTCATCCCTCGCTCCATCCCTCCCTCCATCTCTCCGTTCATCCCTCGCTCCATCTCTCCCTCCATCTCTCCGTTCATCCCTCGCTCCATCCCTCCCTCCATCTCTCCGTTCATCCCTCGCTCCATCTCTCCCTCCATCTCTCCGTTCATCCCTCGCTCCATCCCTCCCTTCATCTCTCCGTTCATCCCTCGCTCCATCCCTCCCTGATTCCTACCATGTTCCTTTTCCCTTCAGCCTCTCATCATCTGTGCTGAGTCCCCCCCTCCCAAACATCATCTTCTCTCTCTCTCTCTCTCTCTCTCTCTCTCTCTCTCTCTCTCTCTCTCTCTCTCTCTCTCTCTCTCTCTCTCTCTCTCTCTCTCTCTCTCTCTCTCTCTCTCTCTACTCTCCCTTGTTTTATTCCTCCCCTCTTTCCCCTTTCTCCTTCTCTCTTCTTCTCTCTCTCCCTGTCTTTTCCCTCCCACTCATCTCTCCTTCTCTCTCTCCTTCTCCTCCAGCTCTTCTCTCTCTCTACACCTCCCTCCCTCCCGCCCGCCCCCTCCCTCCTCTCTCTCTCTCCTTCCCTCTCTCCCCTGCCCATAGGTTCCATTCTGTGAAAGCTTGGCGGGTGAGTGAGTGTTATATTTTATTCAGCAGTGAGCCAGCCTCCCCCTGTATAATGGATGCGTCCCAAATTACACATTATTCACTACATTGTGCACTACTTGACCAGGGCCCATAGGAACATAGGGTGCCAATTGGGATGCATACAGTGTTATCCATTTAATCAGGGCAGTGGGGGCCTAACCCCTAGCACACGAAACCACTCTTGTGCAAAGTCATGCCTGATATCACTGAACATTGATTTTATGTCCACACCTGCAACTACAGTGAATATATTATGTTTGTCATATGTTCTGTATGTATTCAGTTCAGCTGACAACAATGTGAATCGATTGTATTCTGTAATTCAATGTACACATTGTTATGAACAAATTTTCACTATTCACTCACGATGTAGGACCCGCAAACAATGTAGTGCTAAGATGTTATTCAAATGTAGAGAAAGAGGATTTGTATGCAGAGGATTAAGCATAGAAATAGAATGAATAGATTGTATTTGTATGCAGAGGATTAAGCATAGAAATAGAATGAATAGATTGTTCTATGGAATCAAGCAAAGGTATGAAGTAGAGCAACACATACGTGTTATGAACAAACAAATACCTTCCACCCATAGGACCCTAGTACAACAATGTCCTTCAATGTAGAGACAAAGGATTTATTGCACTAGATTAAGCATAGAAATAGAATGAATAGACTATATTCCCATGGGATTAAGTAGGGCAGTAGAGGCACATAGGGATCAACAGGCACAGATGCTGAGGGGTGAACACTTTGTACGTGTCACAATGACACTGATTCACTGACTCACTGATTTACACAGATTACTTCACAGTTTACACTGTAGGCAATCAGGATATCTAGTTAACCATGCGCACAGGTGTTCCCACACATGTACACAACACGTGTACACATGCATGACCATTGAACTTGTTGGCACACAAGCAATCACACACAATCACACACGAGATGACAGATGGGAGTTCAATGGTGTGTGTACATGTGTGAGAACACCTGTGCGCACACACAACTGTTGAACTTGTTGGCACACAAGCAATCACACACAATCACATGCACACACACACACACACACACACACACACACACACACACACACACACACACACACACACACACACACACACACACACACACACACACACACACACACACACACACACACACACACACACACACACACACACTACTCCCATCTGTCATCTCGTCTTCCCCCCAATTTGATATGTTCTTTGTGTAGACTATACTAAAACATAACCACTCCTCCTCCTTCCTCCTTTCTCTGCTCCCTCACTCTCACTGCCTTCCTGTCTTTTCCTCACTCACACATATCCAAATAATCTTTATCCCTCTCTCCTCTCTCCTCTCCTTCCCGTCTGCTTTTCCCTCTTTTGCTCCCTCACTTCTCCTTACTCACTCCTATAGTGTGCCCTGGCTCTCTCTCTACCCCCTCCCTCCTGTCTCACTCACACCATCTCTCTCTTTCAATTTCTCTCTCTCTCTCTCTCTCTCTCTCTCTCTCTCTCTCTCTCTCTCTCTCTCTCTCTCTCTCTCTCTCTACCTCTCTCTCTTAACCCCCTCCCTCTTTAAATCTCTCTTTTTCTCTCTCTCCATCCTCTCTGTCTTAACCCCCTCCCTCTTTAAATCTCTCTTTTTCTCTCTCTCCATCCTCTCTGTCTCTGTCTTTCTCTCGGTTCATTCTGATTCTCTCTCAATCACACATGCATGCAGCATCTTCCCTCCCCACATACTTTCTCTCTCAACTCTCCCTCCTCCTCTCTCCCTCTGTCACACACACATATCACCTCTTATCTTCCCGTCTGTGTCGTCTGTGTCTCAACATCTGTCTCTCTCACACAGACACTTACAGCCTCTTCTCCCCTCTCTGTCTCCCTCTCTCTTCTTCTCTCTCTCACTCAGACACGCACAAACGCTCGCGCAACCCCAGCTTCAACACATACCACACACTCATGCCGACTGGCACCCAAGGACAGAGCACCCTCTCTCTCTCTCCCTCTCTCTCTCCCTCTCTCCCTCCCTCCCTCCCTTTCTATCTCTCTCTCTCTCTCTCTCCCTTTCTCTGTCTCAGTCCTGCTGTCTGGGTCTGTGAGAGTGTGTGTGTTTCTGGGCTTCCCCGACTCCGAGCCGAGCTCACACACTCCTGAGCATTTGAGGACGAGGACCAGGAGGAAGAGGAGGGCCATGGAGCACAGCCACATCTTCACCCTCCTTTCCCCCCCCAACAGCAGTGCCTGGAGCCCGGGGCAGCAGCCGGCCGACACTCCCCAGGGTTGCCCCCTTGGACCACTGCCCGTCATCTACTACAGCGCCCTGCTCTGCCTCGGCCTGCCCGGTAAGAGGGACAGGGGGGAGAGGATGGATTAGAGAGAGTGTGTGTGTGTGTGTGACTGTGTGTGCATTGTTTGTGTGTGTGTGTGTTGTTCCTGTCTTACTATGTATATGTATTTTTTGTGAATATGTATTTGTTTGTGTTTGTATGACAGTGTGTGTGTGTTTGCTCTACTCTAAGTGAGTGTGTGTTTGTGTTGGAAGTCTGTGTTTTGTGCTCAGCTGCTCTAGTCATTAATTTATATCTCACATTGACCTTGTCTTATCTGTGTGCTCGAGTGTGTGTGCATGTGTCTGTGCCAGTGTGTGTGTGTGTGCCCATGCCGCACACACAAACACAGAACTACTTGTGTGTGTGTGTGTGTGTGTGTGTGTGTGTGTGTGTGTGTGTGCGCGCCTGCACGTCGGTCTGTTGGATCAACAGAGATAAAAAGCCAGACAAATGAAAAAAAGGGATGAAATGTTATTTTCTGTTACTCAGCTCAAATTTCACCTCTTTTAAATCATCCGGCTTCTATTCACCCAGTGAATTACAATGATGTGAAGGATTTATCCAGGTGATGACTGGTCCTGAAATGTGACTATTTCCTACGTAGACGTGACCTCTAGGACATAATGTAGGACTGTCTTTCGTACGCAGATGCCAACTCTAGGACATAATGTGGGATTGTCTTTCCTACACAGACACGGCTCTCTGACCTCTAGGACATACTGTGTGTTAACCGGCTCTCTGACCTCTAGGACATACTGTGTGTTAACCGGCTCTCTGACCTCTAGGACATACTGTGTGTTAACCGGCTCTCTGACCTCTAGGACATACTGTGTGTTAACCGGCTCTCTGACCTCTAGGACATACTGTGTGTTAACCGGCTCTCTGACCTCTAGGACATACTGTGTGTTAACCGGCTCTCTGACCTCTAGGACATACTGTGTGTTAACCGGCTCTCTGACCTCTAGGACATACTGTGTGTTAACCGGCTCTCTGACCTCTAGGACATACTGTGTGTTAACCGGCTCTCTGGCCTCTAGGACATACTGTGTGTTAACCGGCTCTCTGGCCTCTAGGACATACTGTGTGTTAACCGGCTCTCTGACCTCTAGGACATACTGTGTGTTAACCGGCTCTCTGACCTCTAGGACATACTGTGTGTTAACCGGCTCTCTGACCTCTGAAAGGTATTGATGCATCCCAGTCATGTCTGATCCAAAGACGTATGTGACAGTTCAGACCTGGGCAGATAGCTTGACTGTAATATGTGTTTAGAGTAAAACACATTGTGCCTGGAGAACTACTTGTCTGTGTTATAGCTGCGGGTAGACACACTTAAATGAACACACTGTACCATTAGTCTGGACTGAGACTGCCGTGGCTTTCAGCTGCATAGCCTACGAGCCATCGTGTTGTTGGGTTACTTACAGTACTTCATCGTTTCTGTAAAGACTTATTGGTGAGTTCATTCACAAGACAGATTTTATATGTCTGCTTCCCTACTGTGTGGTCTATGGATGGACACTTACCCAGTCTGGGCAACAGGGTCTCATTAGAATGTGTCAAAATAGTGACATGTAACCACTGTAATTACAGTGCATTCGGAAAGTATTCAGACCTCTTGACTTTTTCCACATTTTGTTATGTTATTATTTTAAAATGTATTTAAAAAAATCCTCATCAATCTACTCACAATACCCCATAATGACAAAGCAAAAACATGTTTTAAGAAATTGTTGTAAATGTATTAATAAAAGTATTCAGACCCTTTACTCAGTACTTTGTTAAAGCACCTTTGGCAGCGATTACAGCCTCAAGTCTTCTTGGGTATGACGCTACAAGCTTGGCACACCTGTATTTGTGGAGTTTTTCCCATTCTTCTCTGCAGATCCTCTCAAGCTCTGTCGGGTTGGATGGGGAACGTCGCTGCACAGCTATTTCCAGGTCTCTCCAGAGATGTTCGATCCGGTTCAAGTCCGGGCTCTGGCTGGGTCACTCAAGAACATTCAGAGACTTGTTCCAAAGCCACTCCTGTGTTGTCTTGGCTGTGTGCTTAGGGTTGTTGTCCTGTTGGAATGTGAACCTTCGCCCCAGTCTGAAGTCCTGAGCACTCTGGAGCAGGTTTTCATCAAGGATCTCTCTGAACTTTGCTCCGCTGAAAAAAACATCCCCACAGCATGATGCTGCCACCACCATGCTTCACCGTAGGGATGGTGCCAGGTTTCCTCCAGACGTGACGCTTGACATTCATGCTAAAGAGTTCAATCTTGGTTTCATCAGACCAGAGAATCTTGTTTCTCATGGTCTGAGAGTCCTTTAGGTGCCCTTTGGCAATCTTCAAGCGGGCTGTCATGTACCTTTTACTGAGGAGTGGCTTCGGTCTGGCCACTCTACCATAAAGGCCTGATTGGTGGAGTGCTGCAGAGATGGTTGTCCATCTGGAAGGTTCTGCCATCTCCACAGAGGAACTGTGGAGCTCGATCAGAGTGACCATCGGGTTCTTGGTCACCTCCCTGACCAAGGCCCTTCTCCCCCGATTGCTCAGTTTGGCCGGGCGGCCAGCTCTAGGAAGATTCTTGGTGGTTCCAAACTTCTTCCGTTTAAGAATGATCGAGGCCACCGTGTTCTTGGGGACCTTCAATGCTGCAGACATTTTTGGTACCCTTCCCCAGGTCTGTGTCTCGACACAATTCTGTCTCGGCGCACTACAGACAATTCCTTCGACCTAATGGCTTGGTTTTTGCTATGACAACTGTGGGACCTTATATAGACAGGTTTGTGCCTTTCCAAATCATGTCCAATCAATTTAATTTACTACAGGTGGACTACCATCAAGTTGTAGAAACATCTCAATAATGATCAATGGAAACAGGATGCACCTGAGCTCAATTTTGAGTCTCATAGCAAAGGGTCTGAATACTTATGTAAATAAAATATTTTTAATACATTTGCAACAATTTCTAAAAACCTGTTTTCGCTTCATCATTATGGGGTATTGTGTGTAGATCGATGAGGGAAAAAATGTGAGAATAAGGCCGTAACGTAACAAAATGTGGAAAAAGTGAAGGGGTCTGAATACTTTCCGAATGCACTGTATATGTCACATATTACCTCTGGTCTGGTTCTATGTGTTGTGGCGGCTACAGAGCGAGAGGGAGAGAGAGGCTAGGGGTCAGGACAAATGCTGATGTCCAATCTATGATTAAAGTCTATGTTCTGCCCTTGAGGCGATAGCAGATATATTCACTCTGCTTCAGCTGCAGACCAGAACTTCACCTCAATTTGTTTCAACAGGGGAAAAAGATTGTAACCCTCAATTCTAAAGCTATTACCCTACGTTCTTTAATGTATTATATTGCAGTTTTATTTTCAACATTGCATGTTTTAAATGCGTTCACTAAAAGAGGTTATTGCACTCAGTGCTAGTTTTAAGTAGAGTGTGGAGTGAATTGACTGGCCCTTATTCTGAGCAGAAATACTGTGATCTGTGTTTGATAAGACTTTCATAAGGGATGTCCTACTTTCTATTACAATGGATCAGGAGTAAGAGATTTCAAGATGTACACTCTGTTCTCAATAAGGGAATCTGCAATGCAAAGTAATACAAGTGCTTTGTATGCCAAACTATCATAAAAATGGTTCCTGCACGTCTCCTGCTGTCTTGAAGAAAGAAAGCCCCCTTTACCTTCTCAGGCTCCATCTTTCTGTTGGAAGGTAAATCTATACTATAGTAGCTGACCGCAATCAGTTATGTTTGCAGCCCTGCATGCTGAATCCTTGGAGGATGGAAGGAGTTGGAATATTCTGATTTTTAAATGCTTGATTTGTACTTGTTCTACTACAGTAGTTTTGCTGACATATCATTCCACCTGACCTGGACTGATGCTTGACTGTGATGTTCACTAGGAGTAATAGTATTGCTGCCTAGATACCTATTTGTCTGTGTTGTAGCTTGGGGTTAGTCACACTCCCACTGAACACAGATGTCAATTCAACATCTATTCCACGTTGGTTCAACGTAATTTTGTTGAAATGACATGGAAACAATATTGATTCAACCAGTGTTTTCCCAGTGGGATGTAATGAACACACTGGGCCATTAGTCTGTTCTGACACTGCTGTGGGCTTTGGGTACGTATGTAAATCATCTGGTCTTCAGGTTACTTACAGTGACCTCGATGTAGAAAGACATAAAGAGAGAGGGATGGATAGATTTGAAGATGGAGGTAGAGAGAGAGTGCATGATGAGACGATGTGAGAAAGAGAATGTTATTTCTAGGACAAAGAGAAGAAGTGTTGAGGAAAAGATGTGCAAGTGACTTGAGGGTGAAACGTGAAACCGAGAATGAGAGAGATAACGAGGAAGAAGTTTAAAGAGAGAGGAAGATCAGGAGAGAAAGAGATGTGAGAAGGGAGAGAGAGGTAGATCAGGAGAGAGAGGTGAAGAGCCAGAGAAGGAGAGTGAGAGAAAGAGAAAGAGAGAGATGAAGAAGGAGAGAGAGGTGAAGTTGGAGGGAAAGAGAGAGAAAGGGGTGAAGAGGGAGAGGGAGAATGACAGAGCGATAGAACGACGTAGTGAGAGAACGACAGAGCGATATAACGACGGAGTGAGAGAACGACAGAGCGAGAGAGGTGAACATGGAGAGCAAAAAGAGAGAAGTGAAAAAAAATGGATAGAGAAATTAGAAGAGAAAGAGAGAAGTGAAGAGAGAGAACGACAGAGAGAGGGAGAGAGATTAATAACAGCGGAGTCAGTGAAGTGGCACCCTGAGACCTGAGTGAGGAAGCCAGGCGACAAAGCTATGACGAATTGCCACCTATTTAATTAATCGCTCACCCGTTCTTAACGGGCGCTCTCTCTCTCTCTGCCTCACGAGGCTGCTGCTCTATGGGAACAAAACCAGCGTCTTCGGGTTGTCGTGTTCAGGCTGCAGCAAACATCACAGTACCCTACAGTACCACAACACTGGGCCGGGGAAGTGTTATAGTCTGTGTCTATGCTTATGTGTGACTAACAGGAATGAAACTTTTCTGTTGTTGTATTGAAGTTATGGTTTGTAGCCTAGGCAAAGCAATGAAACACACACATAAGTCTAGGTATAGTTACAGCATAGTTAGGTGTCATAAAAATTATTCAGGACTTTTATTATTCAGGACTTTCCACAACCACCACTTTTTGTGGTGGTTGTGGAAATGAAATAATGTCTTCTTATACCATAGATAGTTTGACCGTCTCTACTGCATGTTATTGAGAGGGCATCATTTTTGGGGGATTCGTGTTTATGGTTGGTGTTACCTAGCCTGGCTAGACCACACAAAAGCACAATGTTCAGTCCTGGTGTAGCCAGGCTAGGTCATACCATGAGGAATATCTGAAACAGTGTTCAGTCCTGGTGTAGCCAGGCTAGGTCATACCATGAGGAATATCTGAAACAGTGTTCAGTCCTGGTGTAGCCAGGCTAGGTCATACCATGAGGAATATCTGAAACAGTGTTATACTAGGTCCTACAGCTATACACTCTTAGAAGAAAGGGTTCCAAAAGGGTTCTTCAGCTGTCCCCATAGGAGAACCATTTTGGGCTCCAGGTACAACTCTTTTTGGATCCAGGTAGAACATTTTTGGTTCTAAAAGGGTTCTTCAAAGGGTCATCCTATAGGAACAGCTGAAGAACCCTTTAAGGTTTTTTAAAGAGTTTATGCATGCACCATTGCAGCTGTTCTACTGCTGTTGCTCTCCAATGCCAATAACTCTTTATTCACAACCAATTAACCAACGTCTCACCAGGGAGCAGCTCCTGTGCTTACTGTTAACAGAGTCCTGATGCATGTGTGTAGTCACTAGTTAGGTTGCCTACAATCTTGTATACTGTATGTATACTGTATGTAGTCAGGGAGTTTGGTGTATGTATACTGTATGTAGTCAGAGAGTTTGGTGTGTGTATACTGTATGTAGTCAGGGAGTTTGGTGTATGTATACTGTATGTAGTCAGGGAGTTTGGTGTATGTATTCTGTATGTAGTCAGGGAGTTTGGTGTATGTATACTGTATGTGGTCAGAGAGTTTGGTGTATGTATACTGTATGTAGTCAGAGAGTTTGGTGTATGTATACTGTATGTGGTCAGGGAGTTTGGTGTATGTATACTGTATGTAGTCAGGGAGTTTGGTGTATGTATACTGTATGTAGTCAGGGAGTTTGGTGTATGTATACTGTATGTAGTCAGGGAGTTTGGTGTATGTATACTGTATGTAGTCAGGGAGTTTGGTGTGTGTATACTGTATGTAGTCAGGGAGTTTGGTGTATGTATACTGTATGTAGTCAGGGAGTTTTGTGTATGTATACTGTATTTAGTGAGGGAGTTTGGTGTATGTATACTGTATGTAGTCAGGGAGTTTGGTGTATGTATACTGTATGTAGTCAGGGAGTTTGGTGTATGTATACTGTATGTAGTCAGGGAGTTTGGTGTGTGTATACTGTATGTAGTCAGGGAGTTTGGTGTATGTATACTGTATGTAGTCAGGGAGTTTTGTGTATGTATACTGTATTTAGTGAGGGAGTTTGGTGTATGTATACTGTATGTAGTCAGGGAGTTTGGTGTATGTATACTGTATGTAGTGAGGGAGTTTGGTGTGTGTATACTGTATGTAGTCAGGGAGTTTGGTGTATGTATACTGTATGTAGTCAGGGAGTTTGGTGTATGTACTGTATACTGTATGTAGTCAGGGAGTTTGGTGTATGTATACTGTATGTAGTCAGGGAGTTTGGTGTATGTATACTGTATGTAGTCAGGGAGTTTTGTGTATGTATACTGTATGTAGTCAGGGAGTTTGGTGTATGTATACTGTATGTAGTCAGGGAGTTTGGTGTATGTATACTGTATGTAGTGAGGGAGTTTGGTGTATGTATACTGTATGTAGTCAGGGAGTTTGGTGTATGTATACTGTATGTAGTGAGGGAGTTTGGTGTGTGTATACTGTATGTAGTCAGGGAGTTTGGTGTGTGTATACTGTATGTAGTCAGGGAGTTTGGTGTATTTTTACTGTATGTAGTCAGGGAGTTTGGTGTATTTTTACTATATGTAGTCAGAGAGTTTGGTGTGTGTATACTGTATGTAGTCAGGGAGTTTGGTGTGTGTATACTGTATGTAGTCAGGGAATTTGGTGTATGTATACTGTATGTAGTCAGAGAGTTTGGTGTGTGTATACTGTATGTAGTGAGGGAGTTTGGTGTGTGTATACTGTATGTAGTCAGGGAGTTTTGTGTATGTATACTGTATTTAGTCAGGGAGTTTGGTGTGTGTATACTGTATGTAGTGAGGGAGTTTGGTGTGTGTATACTGTATGTAGTCAGGGAGTTTTGTGTATGTATACTGTATTTAGTCAGGGAGTTTGGTGTATTTTTACTGTATGTAGTCAGGGAGTTTGGTGTATTTTTACTGTATGTAGTCAGGGAGTTTGGTGTGTGTATACTGTATGTAGTCAGGGAGTTTGGTGTATGTATACTGTATGTAGTGAGGGAGTTTGGTGTATGTACTATATACTGCATGTAGTCAGGGAGTTTGGTGTATGTATACCGTATGTAGTCAGGGAGTTTGGTGTATGTATACTGTATGTAGTCAGGGAGTTTGGTGTATGTATACTGTATGTAGTCAGGGAGTTTGGTGTATGTATACTGTTTGTAGCCAGGGAGTTTGTGTATGTATACTGTATGTAGTCAGGGAGTTTGATGTGTGTATACTGTATGTAGTCAGGGAGTTTGGTGTATGTATACTGTTTGTAGCCAGGGAGTTTGGTGTATGTACTGTATACTGTATGTAGTCAGGGAGTTTGGTGTATGTACTGTATACTGTATGTAGTCAGGGAGTTTGGTGTATGTATACTGTATTTAGTCAGGGAGTTTGGTGTGTGTATACTGTATGTAGTCAGAGAGTTTGGTGTGTGTACACTGTATGTAGTGAGGGAGTTTGGTGTATGTATACTGTTTGTAGCCAGGGAGTTTGGTGTATGTATACTGTATGTAGTCAGGGAGTTTGGTGTATGTACTGTATACTGTATGTAGTCAGGGAGTTTGGTGTATGTATACTGTATGTAGTCAGGGAGTTTGGTGTATGTATACTGTATGTAGTCAGGGAGTTTGGTGTATGTACTGTATACTGTATGTAGTCAGGGATTGTGGTGAATGTATGTATCTCTAATAAAGAGATTTTATATTTGGGTCATTGATCTGCTTGCCCCACTGGGTAGGTGTGCGTTGTTTGTGTGTGCTTGTGTGCGTGTGTGTGCCTGTGTATTTATGTGTGTGTCTGTGTGTGCATGACTGCGTGTGTGACAGGGAGAGAGGAGGATATGATGGAGGGAGAGAGAATGATAGGATGGAGGGATAGAGTAGGATAGGATTTAGAAAGAGAGGAGGATAGGATGGAGGGAGGGAGGAGGATAGGATGGTGGGAAGCGACGGTCATAGTGGATGAAGAACAAAGGGAAGGAAAAGTGACAGAAGGGATATCAGACGGGAGGGAGAAGACTCTCTTGTGTACTGCTGAAATGAAGAGAATGGAGGGAAGGAGGAGGAAAGGAGGATGTAGGGACCGGAGTTGACAGAGGGAAGGGACAGTGGCTTTGGGGACGGTCTCAGGAAGGGAGGGAAAGAGGTGAGGCGTTGTCTGGGGAAATGATGGAGGGAGGAAGAGGAGGAGGAAATAACCAGTGTTATATCCACCAGGCAGCGGCCTGTCAGGGAGGAGATGAGCCAGAGATGACAGGGGAGGAGGGAGGAGGGAGAGAGGGAAGAGAGAGGTGGGAAGATAGGTGTTTTTAATGCTGTTGACACAGTGACAGTTCTGACTGGTGTCGAAAGTGTATCCGTTACCCACATAAAAAACAACTAGGCAGTGTTAAGCTGTGAGAAACACTGAGGAAGGTGTACAGTATCCTTAAGGCTCGTTCAATACTGCACAGCACTGTTTAATAAAGGAGGACTTAGATCTCATTTGTCAATGTTTATGACTTAGAACTAATCATTAGGTAGTTGTGGAAAAGCTCTCAGGAACTGACATTCATCTCCCAATCTGCCGGCCATACCCCTCCTCTCATCCTACTCCTCCCATTATTATCCTCTCTTTACATTCTCCCTCTCCCCCCTCTTCTTGTTGTTTACTTCCTGGTTTCTCCCTCATCCTCCCCTACAAAACTCTGTCTCCCTCTCTGGTTCTATCATCTCCTATCCATCTTCTTGGTCTCTCTCTCTCTCTCTCTCTCTCTCTCTCTCTCTCTCTCTCTCTCTCTCTCTCTCTCTCTCTCTCTCTCTCTCTCTCTCTCTCTCTCTCTCTCTCTCTCTCTCTCCTCATCTCCAGGTTGCTATAGAGCTTCTATAGACAGTGGGAGCAGAGCAGGAGTTGAACAACAAGGTTTGGTTCAATAGACTGTGCTCTGAGGAATCTAAAGGTCTCATCAGGCAGTAGCACAACACTGCAGTGGCATCAATACAAACCTGGCCCAGCATCTCTTTCTCTGTCTACTCTCTCCTCTTCTCTCTTATTTGCTTTCTCTCTGTTTCTCTCTCTACAATTATTCTTAGCTTTTTTTCTCGCTCTCTGCCTCTTCTCACCCTCCCTCTCTCTCTCTCTTTCTTTCTCTCTCTCTCTCTCTCTCTCTCTCTCTCTCTCTCTCTCTCTCTCTCTCTCTCTCTCTCTCTCTCTCTCTCTCTCTCTCTCTCTCTCTCTCTCTCTCTCTCTCTCTCTCTTTCTCTTTCTCTCTATCCTAGCCCCCTCTCTCTCGCTCTCTCTCTCTCTCTCTCTCTCTCTAACTATCCTAGCCCTCTCTCTCTCTCTTTCTAGTTTGCCCTCTCTATCTCTACCTCTATTGTCACTCTCTTTTTCATTCAGTATCTCTGTCTTCACCCTCTCTCTCCTACTCTAAAATATTTATATTCTCCACCTCCATATCTCTCTAAGTGTATAGCCAAGATTGGATTGTAGATGTACAACATAAATAGACTGAATGGATTGGTGGATTGGTTGCTCAGTCTAATCAGACTCTTTGATAAGACAAAAGGGCAAATGTTTGTCATAAGGTTCATAAGGTTCATAAGGTGCGTGTGACCTTTGAAACTGCCTTTTGATATTTCAATCATGCCTCTCTTTTCCTCCCACTCCCTTACCTCCTCCATCACTACCTCTCTTTTCCTCCCACTCCCTTACCTCCTCCATCACTACCTCTCTTTTCCTCCCACTCCCTTACCTCCTCCATCACTACCTCTCTTTTCCTCCCACTCCCTTACCTCCTCCATCACTACCTCTCTTTTCCTCCCACTCCCTTACCTCCTCCATCACTACCTCTCTTTTCCTCCCACTCCCTTACCTCCTCCATCACTACCTCTCTTTTCCTCCCACTCCCCTACCTCCTCCATCACTACCTCTCTTTTCCTCCCACTCCCTTACCTCCTCCATCACTACCTCTCTTTTCCTCCCACTCCCCTACCTCCTCCATCACTACCTCTCTTTTCCTCCCACTCCCTTACCTCCTCCATCACTACCTCTCTTTTCCTCCCACTCCCTTACCTCCTCCATCACTACCTCTCTTTTCCTCCCACACCCTTACCTCCTCCATCACTACCTCTCTTTTCCTCCCACTCCTCCATCACTACCTCTCTTTTCATTCACATCTTCTCTCTCTCCATTAAACTATCTGCCTCTCCTCTCCCCTTTGCTCTCAATCAACCTCTCACCTAACCTTTACCTACCTCATCTTACACTCCTTCAACTTCCTCTCCTACTTTCTTTCTAACCTTCTCTCTATTCTGCCCCTCCCCTCTTATTTCTCCCTCTCTCTCCTTCTCTCCTTCTCTCTCTCTCTCTCTCTCTCTCTCTCTCTCTCTCTCCCTCTCTCTCCTTCTCTCCTTCTCTCCTTCTATCTCTCTCTCTCTTTCTCCCTCTCTCTCTCTCTCTCTCTCTCTCTCTCTCTCTCTCTCTCTCTCTCTCTCTCTCTCTCTCTCTCTCTCTCTCTCTCTCTCACACACACACACAACACGTCCACCAGACTGATTAAGCTGACTCCCTCAGATATGCAGCCTGAGTCAAACTTCAATTTCCTCATCATCCCAAAAATGTAATTGCAAGTCTTTTCTCTCATTTCATTTCTCTTCATTTTCTTCATTCCTTTCTCTTTTCAAATTTTGACTCTCTTTTTCTGTGTAGCAATACCAGGCCCGGGGTGTAGATTGCGACATCTGTCTGACAGAAGACTGCATGAAATAGGGTGCTATTTGGGAGGCAGCCATAGTGTGGCATCACCTAATGTATTTACCTCTTCTTTCTGCGGGGTTAAACTGTGCCTCTCCTGTCTTCTCCTCCGCCGGACCAAGGGGGGTTGTTTCTACACCTCCTTTTTAGGGGGGATGACTCAGCATCATTACACACCTCGGGGAGCACTATGTGTCTCAGTCTGGGTGTGTGTGTGTGTGTGCATGTCAGTGTGTGCATCAAAGTAGGTTTGTGTATCAGAGTGTGTGTGTATCGTTCCCCCCCTCCTCCTCCCCCAACTATGTCATTGGCCTCGTCCCCTGTTATATTAAAGAAGCAGCAGAGTAGAGAGACGCACAAACACATGTGGCAACAGCCCCCATTCTCTCTCTCTCCCTTTCTCTCTCTCCCATTCTCTCTCCCCCATTCTCTCTCTCCCATTCTCCCCCCCCCCCCCCCCCCCCCCACACACACAGGTCATTCTAATCCCAACTCAGTTGGAGACAGCCCAAGCTGCCCTCATCTCCAGCCTATTTCTCCCAACGTCATGGTTACACATCAGGGGAGATGCGACAGAGGGAAGAGAAAGGTGAAAAGGGAGAGAGACAGAGACATAGAGAGAGAGAGGCAATTGTTCTTAGATTTTTATTTGATTTTAATATTTTGAGAGAGTTTGAATTTGAGAATTTGAGAGAGAGAGAGAACCACAGAAAGAGACACCGTGGGAGAGAGAGAAAGAAAGAAAGGACAGGGGAAGCACTTTGTGGTTGTTGTCTGTTTTATTCCCAGTCTGTCATCATCCCTCCCTCCCCTGGTAGAGATGGTTCCCTCCTGGACCGAGCCGCATGTCGAGTAGAGCCACCCTGCTGCCCAACCCTGCTGCCCAACCCTGCTGCCCAACCCTGCTGCCCAACCCTGCTGCCCAACCCTGCCTGCCCAACCCTGCTGCCCAACCCTGCTGCCCAACCCTGCTGCCCAACCCTGCTGCCTAACCCTGCTGCCCAACCCTGCTGCCCAACCCTGCTGCCCAACCCTGCTGCCCAACCCCAGCTCCATATGCACAGGCTGCATCCCAAATGGCACAGGGCCCCGTTCTAAAGTAGTGCACTATACAGGGGATAGGGTGCCATTTGGGATGTACACAGAGACAGAGAGCAGCAGTCAATTGAAATGAATGGGCCGTCCAGTGGAGGCTGGCTGTGGCTAAATGGAAATGTCAAGCGCACATCCGATTCCCTTTGTCCGTCTGTTCAAGTCCCTGTCTCACTAGGGAGTGCCTGTCTTTTCACTGAATAATACCATGGCCATGGAAAAACACCCCATTTCAATTCCGCATATGGTCATCCCTCTTTAGAGGTAGATGGAGAAAGAGGGCTGGAGAGAGAGAGAGAGGGAGATAGATGAAGAAAGAGGGCTGGATAGAGAGAGAGAGGGAGATAGATGGAGAAAGAGGGCTGGATGGAGAGAGAGAGAGGGAGATAGATGAAGAAAGAGGGCTGGATAGAGAGAGGGAGAGGGAGAGGGAGATAGATGAAGAAAGAGGGCTGATAGAGAGAGGGAGAGGGAGATAGATGAAGAAAGAGGGCTGGATAGAGAGAGAGAGGGGGAGATGGAGATAGATGAAGAAAGAGGGCTGGATAGAGAGAGAGAGGGAGAAGGAGATAGATGGAGAAAGAGGGCTGGATAGAGAAAGAGAGGGAGAAGGAGTTGGATGGAGAAAGAGGGCTGGATAGAGAAAGAGAGGGAAAAGGAGCTGGATGGAGAAAGAGGGCTGGATAGAGAGAGAGAGAGGGAGAAGGAGATAGATGGAGAGGGAGAGGTTAGAGGATTATTATGTGAGGAATCCATTGCGTGGGATTTGCTGGCATCTTCTAATGTCTCTCCCCAGGTGGCTCAAGGCTTAGCGACACACTTTGATACACATAAACACACAGAGACTCAGAGACACACAGGAGCAAGGAGAGGAACCACCTGGTTATGCTTTCAGGTACTACAGACAGACAGACAGACAGACAGACAGACAGACAGACAGACAGACAGACAGACAGACAGACAGACAGACAGACAGACAGACAGACAGACAGACAGACAGACAGACAGACAGACAGACAGACAGACAGACAGACAGACAGACAGAACACACACATACACAGAGAGTGTAGGATGAGATAGTAGAGCGAGAGACAGACAGACAGACAGACAGACAGACAGACAGACAGACAGACAGACAGACAGACAGACAGACAGACAGACAGACAGACAGACAGACAGACAGACAGACAGACAGTACACACACATACACAGAGAGTGTAGGATGAGATAGTAGAGCGACAGACAGACAGACAGACAGACAGACAGACAGACAGACAGACAGACAGACAGACAGACAGACAGACAGACAGACAGACAGACAGACAGACAGACAGACAGACAGACAGACAGTACACACACATACACAGAGAGTGTAGGATGAGATAGTAGAGCGAGAGACAGACAGACAGACAGACAGACAGACAGACAGACAGACAGACAGACAGACAGACAGACAGACAGACAGACAGACAGACAGACAGACAGACAGACAGACAGACAGACAGACAGTACACACACATACACAGAGAGTGTAGGATGAGATAGTAGAGCGAGAGACAGACAGACAGTACACACACATACACAGAGAGTGTAGGATGAGATAGTAGAGCGAGAGACAGACAGACAGTACACACACATACATACACAGAGAGTGTAGGATGAGATAGTAGAGCGAGAGACAGACAGACAGTACACACACATACACAGAGAGTGTAGGATGAGATAGTAGAGCGAGAGACAGACAGACAGTACACACACATACACAGAGAGTGTAGGATGAGATAGTAGAGCGAGAGACATTTAACTTTCCACTCTGGAACAACATACGTAGCATAATCAAGTGAAGTTCAACAACAAAAACAATTGAGTGGCTAGATGATTGTCCGGGAGGCTGACTGGTGAGTGATCAGCAGCACACAGGATGGGATCAGCTGGATTATCCCATTACACTTGGAGAGGAGAGAGAACCTGAAATGCTGCAAAGCAAACTGATCTCTCTCCTTCTATCTCTCTCCCCCCACCTCTCTCTCTCCCTCTGTCTCTCTCCTTCTATCTCTCTCTCCCCCTCTCTCTTTCTCCCAGTCTGTCTGGTAATAGACGTGGGATTGGATTAAAGATGGCAGCTCAGAGTCTGGTCCATCACATGTCACACCTCTCTGCTATCAGCTGATTACTAATGACAAAGCAGGCTCCAGATAATGACTAAAGATGTCCTTGTCAGATGCAGGCGGAGATGCCCAGGCACATGAGCATGCGGGCACACACACACACATATGCATACACACACACACACACACACACACACACACACACACACACACACACACACACACACACACACACACACACACACACACACACACACACACACACACACACACACACACACACACACACACACACACACACACACATACACACAGTTGGTTTTGCCTTAGTAACAGCAGGCTAAATCATATTGACCCCTTTGTGTCCACGTTTCTCCTACTACTGGCAGAGAGTCCCAGGAAGAGGGGAGGGAGGGAGGGAATAATAGAAAACTGTGATTGTCCCAGCACGACAGAGGGAGGGAGGGATGCAGGGAGGGAGAGATGGAGGGAGGGAGAGAGGTAGAGAGAGAGGGAGGGGGCCGAAGTTATAGAAAACTGTGATTATCCCCCACATCTTGCTCATGAACAATTCACCATGGCCCAGCACGACCCTTAGGAAGGGTGGGAGGCAGGGAGTGAGACTGGGAGAAAATTATAGAAAACTGTGATTGTCCCTCCATGTCCCCTGAGTCATTCCCCATGCTCCATCAAGGACAGAAGGGAGGGACAGAAGGAGAGAGGAAATAAGGAATGTGAGGGAGGGAAGAAAGAGGCGAATGAGGAGGGAAGGAGAAGTGAAAAGGGAGAGAAAAGATGGAAGAAGAAGCAAGGAAATGTCACGCCTTGACCTTAGAGATCCTTTTGATTGTCTATTTGGTTAGGTCAGGGTGTGACTAGGGTGGGCAATCTATGTTTTCTATTTCTTTGTTGGCCTGGTATGGTTCCCAATCAGAGGCAGCTGTCTATCATTGTCTCTGATTGGGGATTATACTTAGGCAGCCTTTTTCCACCTGTAGAGTGTGGGATTTTGTTTTTGTACTGTTGCTTTCCAGCCCTACAGAACTGTGCGGTTCGTTTTGTATTTGTTGTTTTTTTTCGGTGTCATCAATAAAAGAAAGATGTACGCCTACGGCGCTGCACCTTGGTCCGATCCTTCCATCGACGAGCGTAACAGGAAAATAAAAGAAAGAGTGAAGGTGTGAGGAGAGGAGGAAGAATCAAGAGGGGGATGACAATACAGAGGGAGAGAGAGGGTGGTGTCCTTGGACTGTTTATCTGGGCCAGCCGGAGCCTCAACGACTCAGCAAGGCCGTGACGGTGCGCTGTCATTGTTCCCTGGTTTTGTTGTGGCACCGTATATTATTATTTAATCGGGCTAACTAACAGACCCGCAAGTGCCACCTTGCAACTCAGCAGGTGGAGGGTGGAGGAGGTGAAGGATATGGGGAGAAATGGATGGAGGGAGGGAGCGAAGGATGAGGTTGAAAGGGGGAAGGGAGGAGGGAGGGAGAGAGGAGAGGAGAGGAGAGGAGAGGAGAGGAGAGGAGAGGAGAGGAGAGGAGAGGAGAGGAGAGGAGAGGAGAGGAGAGGAGAGGAGAGGAGAGGAGAGGGAAAAATGGTCACAGGCAATATTTTACCACATATTGAGTGTCTTGGTCTTGTCTTGGTGTCGGATACATTTGTACTCATCATTTCTTCCAGAGACCAGCTGAGACCAGCGGAGTAAAAAACTCCTAATTATCAGCTTCCATTCAGTCAGTGCATAAAACCACTTCAGGCCAAATATATACACTCCTTCCTTGAAACATGAATATCTTTTATTAACTATAATCTATATCTATAATAGACATGTTTGCGTAGTGGTGAACCTATAGGCCTTCAGTGTGTGACAGGTTTGTGATTCTGACAGGACAGCAACTGTAATACCAGAGCTCTCATGTAGGAGAGTGCACTTTTTGTAAAACACAAAGGGCCAGTGGTGTACTGGAGGGTAAATGCAGGTATAAGCATATACTCACTTCTTAATCCCTACTGATACAACGTATCAATTATGTAGTACAATAGAGAAATCCTGCACAAAGTAGCCTACACAATCGCAAAGGACGTGAAATATATTCACAGGCGTGCTGCACACATAGCCTAGTTTATGTGGAATATATTCACAGGCGTGCTGCACACACAGCCTAGTTTATGTGGAATATATTCACAGGCGTGCTGCACACATAGCCTAGTTTATGTGGAATATATTCACAGGCGTGCTGCACACACAGCCTAGTTTATGTGGAATATATTCACAGGCGTGCTGCACACACAGCCTAGTTTATGTGGAATATATTCACAGGCGTGCTGCACACACAGCCTAGTTTATGTGGAATATATTCACAGGCGTGCTGCACACACAGCCTAGTTTATGTGGAATATATTCACAGGCGTGCTGCACACACAGCCTAGTTTATGTGGAATATATTCACAGGCGTGCTGCACACACAGCCTAGTTTATGTGGAATATAATTTGCAGGCAGCAAGAGCGTGCATCTCTCAACTGGTTTTGGCATGGAGCAGCTCACAGAAGAATGACATCGGTAGCTGGTAGGGTAGGACAGACGTTTCAACATATGATATCTACCAGTATATGCTAACTAAGGCAACAATGGGTATGCAAACCAGGTATTGAAAAATGTTTGGTTGGCAGGCTATTTGTGATGCACAATTTTCATCATGTGCTGTTTGCATCAGGGGCGTAGACATGGACCGGCCTGGGTGGACAGAGGCCCACCCGCTAGGGAGCCAGGCCCTGACAGGCCCACCCAATCAGATTGATGGAGTTTAAACATTGTTGTGTATTTAGACCATCACATTTTTTTTCATTTTTCTGTTAAAAAAAGTGTGATTTTGAGAGTGACAATTTGAAAAATCTTCAGGAAAACTCATTAAATGTAAAAAAATAGGAAAACATAGGATTTTTAGGACCACTGCATAGGGCCGATGGAAAGACAGCAGTCACACACAACATGATGTTAAATGACCACTTCACCACTGCATAGGGCCGATGGAAAGACAGCAGTCATACACAACATGATGTTAAATGACCACTTCACCACTGCATAGGGCCGATGGAAAGACAGCAGTCACACACAACATGATGTTAAATGACCACTTCACCACTGCATAGGGCCGATGGAAAGACAGCAGTCACACACAACATGATGTTAAATGACCACTTCACCACTGCATAGGGCCGATGGAAAGACAGCAGTCACACACAACATGATGTTAAATGACCACTTCACCACTGCATAGGGCTGATGGAAAGACAGCAGTCATACACAGCATGATGTTAAATGACCACTTCACCACTGCATAGGGCCGATGGAAAGACAGCAGTCACACACAACATGATGTTAAATGACCACTTCACCACTGCATAGGGCCGATGGAAAGACAGCAGTCACACACAACATGATGTTAAATGACCACTTCACCACTGCATAGGGCCGATGGAAAGACAGCAGTCACACACAGCATGATGTTAAATGACCACTTCACCACTGCATAGGGCCGATGGAAAGACAGCAGTCACACACAACATGATGTTAAATGACCACTTCACCACTGCATAGGGCCGATGGAAAGACAGCAGTCACACACAGCATGATGTTAAATGACCACTTCACCACTGCATAGGGCCGATGGAAAGACAGCAGTCACACACAACATGATGTTAAATGACCACTTCACCACTGCATAGGGCTGATGGAAAGACAGCAGTCATACACAGCATGATGTTAAATGACCACTTCACCACTGCATAGGGCCGATGGAAAGACAGCAGTCACACACAACATGATGTTAAATGACCACTTCACCACTGCATAGGGCTGATGGAAAGACAGCAGTCATACACAGCATGATGTTAAATGACCACTTCACCACTGCATAGGGCCGATGGAAAGACAGCAGTCACACACAACATGATGTTAAATGACCACTTCACCACTGCATAGGGCTGATGGAAAGACAGCAGTCATACACAGCATGATGTTAAATGACCACTTCACCACTGCATAGGGCCGATGGAAAGACAGCAGTCACACACAACATGATGTTAAATGACCACTTCACCACTGCATAGGGCCGATGGAAAGACAGCAGTCACACACAGCATGATGTTAAATGACCACTTCACCACTGCATAGGGCCGATGGAAAGACAGCAGTCATACACAGCATGATGTTAAATGACCACTTCACCACTGCATAGGGCCGATGGAAAGACAGCAGTCACACACAACATGATGTTAAATGACCACTTCACCATTGCATAGGGCCGATGGAAAGACAGCAGTCACACACAACATGATGTTAAATGACCACTTCACCACTGCATAGGGCCGATGGAAAGACAGCAGTCATACACAACATGATGTTAAATGACCACTTCACCACTGCATAGGGCTGATGAAAAGACAGCAGTCACACACAACATGATGTTAAATCACCACTACACCACTGCATAGGGCTGATGAAAAGACAGCAGTCACACACAACATGATGTTAAATGACCACTTCACCATTGCATAGGGCCGATGGAAAGACAGCAGTCACACACAACATGATGTTAAATGACCCCTTCACCACTGCATAGGGCCGATGGAAAGACAGCAGTCACACACAGCATGATGTTAAATGACCACTTCACCACTGCATAGGGCTGATGGAAAGACAGCAGTCACACACAACATGATGTTAAATCACCACTACACCACTGCATAGGGCTGATGAAAAGACAGCAGTCATACACAGCATGATGTTAAATCACCACTACACCACTGCATAGGGCCGATGGAAAGACAGCTGTCATACACAGCATGATGTTAAATCACCACTACACCACTGCATAGGGCCGATGGAAAGACAGCAGTCACACACAACATGATGTTAAATGACCACTACACCACTGCATAGGGCTGATGGAAAGACAGCAGTCACACACAGCATGATGTTAAAGGATAAGCAGTCCATAAACGAGGACATAATAAGCCAGTAGGTCCCAATCATAACAATACAAAAACACAACCATTAACAATTTCCCAATCGAAATGTACAACTTTTAATTCCCATTCAAAAAACACTTCACGTTTAGCACACAAAGTAACCAGTGACCTAAAGTTTAACGTGGAACTGGCAACGTTTAACAACTCTGCAGATATGAAACAAACAGACAATCATAATATCAGTCAAAAATATACAATTCCTGGTTTATGCTGCAAAACCAACTTTAGAAGACGTTTTAAAAATAGGTTCTATTTGACTCAACGTTCCATGACGTACACTAAGGCATTGTTGGCAGAATAGATGGATGCAGTTCAGTATATGAATAATATAATTCACCAATACATTTCTTGGTAGTCCAAAAAAGTATTGCTATCAGGTTGTAAATCACAGCTGGCCTGGTACATTGTTTGCTGCCTCCACATGCACTGTTTCCGTTTCAATTACTCAATATTCTGGACAAAAACGGACGAATGTAATTAAGGCTGGGAATGTCAATACAATCAAACTAGCTAAGGCAATGATCCCAATTCAGTCATAACGTGGCTAATGGGCTAGCTTATATATTTATGTAGCAAGCTAAAAACACAGAGCCTAATGTTAGCTAGATAACTAGCTAGCTAGCTAGCTGCTAGGTGGATGTCATTTCATGCCATTGGAAGAGTGGGTGTGACTGACTTTTTCCCCTCATAATTTTGTTTTTTGGTGGCTATACACAGTTAGAGATGCAGGTTTCATTTGGTTATCTAGCAAGAACTTGAACGACTGTTATACAGTTAGCATATCTTTTGTGTCGCAAATTCACGCTACCTATATTCTCCGATTTCAGAGCACTTACGTCCGAGTGCAAAACAACTAATGAATTTGAAAAATCCGAAACACCTGCTGAATATGACCAGTGTCAGTAAATATAGGGGAAAAAAGTCATAGTTATTCAAGACCTAGACTACATAACACTCTAGATAACATGTAAACAGCCTAACCAGCTCTGCTACAGCGAGAAAAATGGTCAGAGTGAGGTGTTCTCTCATTTGTGTCTCGGAGGAGCTAGCTCGCAAGCTAGCCAATTTTAGCCAGTTAGCTTGAGTGCTTGGTTGGGACAAGCATGCATTGGCAGGCAATCTGCAGAAGTACTAGGAGGCTACAACTCCCCATCATTTATCAGTGCTGACGGCCAACTAGCTGAAAAAGTTTGAAAGGGTTTATCTAATGTTCCTTCGTTATAATACTAATTTTGAACTCTTATTATGGTGATGATTTGTCAAAATTACAACATAGTCTTGAATTGGACATTTTTCTGTTCTCGGTCTTGACTCGTCGCGGAACCCTTGTCCCCCTCCAGATCTCAGTCTTGACTCGGTCTCGCCCTCCTCCGTTCTTTGGTCTTGACTCAGATTCGATTTGCTCCGATCTTGGTCTTGAATCAGTCTCGCTTTAAGTGGTCTCGAACACAACACTTGTTAGGGTTATGTAAAGGGTTGTTATTTGGTCCTCTTTATGCCAATAAATGGAAGACAAATTAAACTTTGTGTAGACGTGTGTGTGTGTGTGTGTGTGTGTGTGTGTGTGTGTGTGTGTGTGTGTGTGTGTGTGTGTGTGTGTGTGTGTGTGTGTGTGTGTGTGTGTGTGTGTGTGTGTGTGCATGTACATGTACATGTGTGGGAGTGCTCTATATAGGTAGAGTGTGTGCTGTTTCTGATTGGCTGAATGAGTGTTGTTCCTTGTCAATGACCTCCCCAGTAAAACTAACTCTCTTCCTCTCTTTCATTTTCCTCTGGCATAACCCGTTTTCATTCCACTTTCAATTTCAACCTCTCATCATCATTTTTTCTTCACTTCCATGCTTTTACTCTCATGTAATTTCCCCATCACTTTCCTCTCCTTTCTATCTCTGTCTCCATTCATCTCCCCATATATCTGACCCTTGGCTCATACTCTCCCCCCTCACATCCGTTCCTTTCTTTCGTTGCAACAACTTGTTTCCACTCTGCTTTCTATCTCTCCCTCTCGTCTTCCTTTCTCAACTCTCACCTATTCAATTTCTCGGCCACTCTCCTCCTCTCCTCTTCTCTCCTTTCATTCCCTCCATAAACCACCCATCTGTGCCTCCCCATCCTATCCCTTCATCTCCCAAACCTATTCCCTTGTGTCACCCTCATAACCTTCCCCCTCCCCCTCATCCAGCCAACATACTCACTGTCATCATCCTCTCCCAGCTGGTGTTACGGCGTCAGAAGTCCTCCTATAACTACCTTCTGGCGCTCGCCGCCGCTGACATCCTGGTCCTCCTGCTCATCGTCTTCGTCGACTTCATATTGGAGGACTTCATTTTGGGCGCGCCCCTTCCCCCCTCCCTCAACAAGGCAGTCCAGGTCCTGGAGTTCTCCTCCATCCACACCTCCATCTGGATCACGGTCCCCTTGACCGTTGACCGTTATATTGCAGTCTGTCACCCGTTGAAGTATCATAGCGTTTCCTACCCGGCCCGCACACGGCGGGTCATCATGGGCGTCTATATGGGGTGTTTGGTGTCTGCGGCGCCTTACTACTGGTGGCCTGAGCTGTGGCATGGTTTACCTGGAGGTGGTACAGGAAGTGGAGGAAGGGGGAGTAGTAGTAGTGCTGCGCAGCATGTGCTAGTCTGGGTGCACTGCGCGACTGTCTATCTCCTCCCCTGCTCCGTCTTCTTCTCCCTCAATGCAATGATCGTCAGGAAGCTCCAGCGCCGTCGCAGCTGCTTCCGCCTGCGCGGCTACTCCACGGGCAAGACCACCGCCATCCTGCTCGCCATCACTTCCGTGTTTGCCGTCCTCTGGGCACCACGCACCGTCGTGATCCTTTACCACCTGTACACGGCGCCGCCGGCTTCCCCGGGTCCCGCCCGCCTTCTGCACCTCCTAACCGATGTGGCGAACATGCTGGCTCTCCTCAACACCGGGGTCAACTTCTTTCTCTACTGTTTCATCAGCAAGCGTTTCCGGACCATGGCGGCCACGGTTCTCCGGACGTTGTTCCGATGCCGTAAGCAGCCGCCGCCGTTCTACGCTGGACACAACTTCTCTATCACCAGTAGCCCCTGGATCTCCCCTGCCAACTCCCACTGCATCAAGATGCTGGTATACCAGTACGATAAGAATGGCAAGCCCATCTGCATCTCCTCGTGAGGGGGGAAGTGTGGAGGGTTTCCCTGACGACCGACCTTGATGATGACCCGATTCTGGGACTCTTTGAGCTTTTCATGTCAACAGACATCTAGAGTGGAGGGCTGGAAAGGTGGAGGAGAGGAGAGTTAGAGGAGAGGTGATGAGAGGTGGAGGAGAGATGGAGGAGAGGTGGTGGAGAGGAGAGGTGGAGGAGAGAAGAGTTAGAGGAGCGTCTGAGAAGAGGAGACAGAAAGGTATGTGGTTGGTGTATGGATACGCAACAATCTATCTATCTGAAGTGAGAGAAAGAATGTTTGAGAACAAGAAGAAGAAAAGTTGAGAAATCAAGTAGGAATGTTGCTGAGCACAAACAGCAGAACAGAACTCATAACCCAGCAACAGAGTGTTGAGAACCATCTCTCCACTCGTTCATGCGGAAAAGCAATCTAACAGACTGATCATTCAGCCTGGATAACTGCCTGTCTTTTTGGCTGTATTACTGCTCCGACAGTGTCTGACGATGAGCTTTGCCTGTGATCAGGGACTGATAAACGAGCATCATGGCGGCTGCTTATTACTGGGTTTAATAGCTAGCCATTTGTAAATGGGAATGGAGAGTGACAACTGAGGAATTCCTCTGTGACATATCAACCTCGCTTTGACATTGGGACGTTTTTGGTACTGTCTCTGTTATACTGCTGTCGACGGATGGGGAGGAGGTGGTGATGGGGGAGGGACGGTGGGAGGATGAGGGGATGAGGGAGGCTCTGAATCTGAACAGATGGCCATCATCCAAGGGGAGCCCTCTCTAGTCAGCGAGAGAAACCACTCACCTTTGAAGAGGTATCCGTGGCATTGATGCTCAAGTCTTAGATGTCCTTGTCCTTAGTGGTGGCCTTAGATGATGTGATTCTCAGTCACTACCATGTCCCCTGACGTGTTTTGAAACCCTGCTGACATTTCCTGTTAATATATAGTGGGTCTCAGAGGTGCATTAGACATTACAAGAGACTTTTTATTAAAAAACGGATCTGTGGATGTTAAGATGTTCTCAGTGAGTGAATTCATCAAAGATGGAAGGGATCGGGAAAGATAACCATCCAATCAGGAGCAGTCTCACAGGTGTTAAGGATAAGTAGGAGCTGCCTGTTGTTGTCATGGTGAAGGATTATGGTAGACTTGACTGTTAGATCAGTGTTCTTTAATACCGATCTTGAAGACACACACGTGCAGGTTTTTGTTCTAGCCCAGTACTAACACACTTGATTCAGCGAATCAACTGATCATCAAGCAATTTGAGAGGTTGAACCAAGATGTGCTAGGTGTGTTAATGCTGGGTTAACACAAAAACCTGCACACTTTGTGTGTCTTCAGGACCAGGATTGAAAGAGATTGTTGTAGATGCACAAAAATAAAGCAAAAAAATGACAATACTTTGTTGTAGAGGTTCCATAGGATCAGTAATCTTGTCACCATGGATTCCACCATTTTAAAAGGAGGACATTTCTACCATTTAAAGAGTCTTCAAATAAGTATTGGTTGTCTTTGATGATTGTCTTAGTCACATTAGAATGAATGTATTTGTGCAGCTCCTCAGACCCTTAACTTTATATCACTGACTAGATAGTGTGTGTGTGTGTGTGTGTGTGTGTGTGTGTGTGTGTGTGTGTGTGTGTGTGTGTGTGTGTGTGTGTGTGTGTGTGTGTGTGTCTGTCTGTCTGTCTGTCTGTCTGTCTGTCTGTCTGTCTGTCTGTCTGTCTGTCTGTCTGTCTGTCTGTCTGTCTGTCTGTCTGTCTGTCTGTCTGTCTGTCTGTGAGAGAGCAAGAGAGGGAGAGAGAGACAGGCAGAGAGAAAGAGAGAGATAGAGAGAGTAAACAAGAGTTAATGAATCAATAACGCCAGAGGAGGTGTGGTATATGGACAATATTGGGTTGTTCTTATGCACGAGGCAGAACGGAGTGCCTGGACACAGCCCATAGCCCCTTAGCCATGGTATATTGGCCATATACCACATACCCCTGAGGTGCCTTATTGGTATTATAACCAGGTTAACCTCTAATTCCTCCCAAACCCGGATCCGGGAGCACCCCCATCAGTAAAAAAGCTGACTAGCATAGCCTAGCATAGCGTCACAAGTAAATACTAGCATCTAAATATCATTAAATCACAAGTCCAAGACACCAGATGAAAGATACACATCTTGTGAATCCAGCCATCATTTCTGATTTTTAAAATGTTTTACAGGGAAGACACAATATGTAAATCTATTAGCTAACCACGTTAGCAAAAGACACCACTTTTTTTACTCCACCAGTTTTTTACTCCATCAGTAGCTATCACAAATTCGACCAAATAAAGATATAAATAGCCACTAACCAAGAAACAACTTCATCAGATGACAGTCTGATAACATATTTATTGTATAGCATATGTTTTGTTCGAAAAATTTGCATATTTCAGGTATAAATCATAGTTTACATTTCAGCTACAATCAGAAATTGCACCGAAAGCAGCCATAATATTTACAGACACCAACGTCAAATACCTAATTACTCATCATAAAACATTTCTGAAAAATACACAGCGTACAGCAAATGAAAGACACAGATCTTGTGAATCCAGACAATATTTCAGATTTTCTAAGTGTTTTACAGCGAAAACACAATATAGCGTTATATTAGCTTACCACAATAGCAAACATCACAACAGCATTGATTCAAGCTAAAAATAGCGATAACGTATAAATCACCAAAATATATTAATTTTTTCACTAACCTTCTCAGAATTCTTCAGATGACAGTCCTATAACATCATATTACACAATGCATATAGAGTTTGTTCGAAAATGTGCATATTTAGCGGCACAAATCGTGGTTATACAATGTGATTAGTGGCCAAAACTTCAAGCAATCTGTCCGGCGCCATCTTGGAGAGGCACCTAATCTAATCGAAAACTATTCATAAACTTGACTAAAAAATACAGATTGGACAGCAAATGAAAGATAAATTAGTTCTTAATGCAATCGCTGTGTTAGATTTTTAAAATTAACGTTACTGCGCAATACAGCGTGCGCTAAAGCGAGACCGCACCATAATTCATGGCGGAATTATTATTTGACATTTGTCAACATAAGTACGAATTAACAGCATAAAGACTGCTTACTATTAGCTGAGCTTCCATCAGAATCTTGGGCAAGGTGTCCTTTCTCCAGAACAATCGTCTTTTGGTTGAAAGATGTCCTCTTGTCCTGTCGAAATAGCCGCTAACGTTAGCCACCCACTGGAGAGGTGTCCAACTCGTGAAAGCGCATCACAAAGAAATCCAGGAAAATCGCAATAAACTGATATAAACTGCTATAAATCGGTTTAAATTAACTACCTTATGATGTCTTTAACACCTATAACGAATAAAAACATGACCGGAGATATAGAACTGCTAAAACGAAAGCGTTTGCAGGACGCCATTGTGATGTCCTCTTGCGCCAGATGTCCCGTTGAAAAGAATGGTACTTCCGTTCCATGATCATTTATAGTGGCCCAGATTGCGCAATCCACTCCATTCAAATTCTCCCCGCTTACTGACATCTAGAGGAAGACGTATGCAGTGCATGTAGCCCGATGGCTTACATGGGGACTTATAAACTGACCTCAGAACAGGGACCTCAATTTCTGAAATCTCACTCCCTGACAGGAAATGTGCTGCAGAATGAGTTCTGTTTCACTCAGAGAAATAATTCAAACGGTTTTAGAAACTAGAGAGTGTTTTCTATCCAATAGTAATAATAATATGCATATTGTAAGAGCAAGAATTGAGTACGAGGCAGTTTAATTTGGGAACGAATTTATTACAAAGTGCAAATAGCACCCCTATTGCCAAGAGGTTTTAACAATGTAATTAGAACAGTAAAAAAACAGTTTATTCTCGCTCTCACCCTCAAAGTATTTTCCTATTCTCTCTTCAACCCTCCTCTGTCTGCCTGTCACGAGGGTGAGAAACCAGATGACTGAGAAACAATGAATCTATGAAGCCACGACAACTCATACATCAACTGTGTTCTGTCCTGCCCAGAAACAACAACCTATAAAACCAGCCAGGTTGCTCACGATTGACTGCGAAATTCGAAGTCCGTCCAGGTAAGCAGGACGTCGGTAGAAGACTTCAAAACCGTCCACTAGGGGCAATGGTGAGCGCTATTACCATCATGTAGGCTTGGGTTTTGCAAGGGCAATATGGATGGGGATGGGGGATGGCCGTGTTCGATCCAACTGCTAGGTTTTAAGCCTATCCCAAACCTTAACCCTTACCTTAACCATTTGGAATTAATGCCTGAACTTAAAAAACTTCTTAGGGCTAGGCGTACCGTCAGCGGGACACCTGTCGACAATTTCCGGTGAAATTGGAGGGTGCGCAATTCAAATAAATAATCATAAAAATTATGGATATTAAACATCTAGGTACATACAAGTGTCTTTTATCGGTTAAAAGCTTAAATTATTGTTAATCAAACTGCATTATCCGATTTACAATAGGCCTTACAGCGAAAGCATGCCATGCGATTGTTTGAGGACGGCGCCCCACATCAACATATTTTTCAAACAGCACAGGCTTCATAAAATCACAAATAGCGATTAAATAACCACTTACTTTTGAATATCTTCCTCTGATTTGCAATCCAAAGGGTCCCAGCTATAACGTGCATGGTCGTTTTGTTAGATAAAATGCTTCTTTATATCCCAAAAAGTCAGTTTAGTTGGCGCCATCGATTTTAGTAATCCACTCGTTCAACATGCAGACAAAGGAATCCAAAAACCTACCAATAAACTTTGTTAAAACAAGTCAAACTACGTTTCTGTTTAACTTCTTATGGCTGCAAGGGGCAGTATTGAGTAGCCTGATAAAATGTGTCCATTTCAAACGGCCTCGTACTCAATTCTTGCTCGTACAATATGCATATTATTATTACTATTGGATAGAAAACACTCTCTAGTTTCTAAAACCGTTTGAATTATTTCTCTGAGTGAAACAGAACTCATTCTGCAGCACTTTTCCTGACCAGGAAGTGGAACGTCTGAAATCGATGCTCTGTTCTTCTTCATGCCTATACATGGGCACAAGACCTATTAGTATACATACACGTCATACACCTTCCTCTGGGTGTCAAGAAGGCTGTGAGAGAAGAAATGAGGTGATTATCTCGATCTGGGATGGAATAAATCCTCTTGGAATGACGTGTACCCAATTTCCGGTACTCTGAAGAACGCAATTTGGACAGTGGGGTTGCCTTTTGTTTTGCTGACGTTATATGCGACTATTATTTCCGGCTTTGATTTTATTTGATACATGTCACCATGTCATCGTAAAGTATGTTTTTTCAATATAGTTTCATCAGATTATTGAAATTTTTTCGGGAGTTTTGCCGTGTTCCGTTCTCTTCCGTTTGTTTACATGGAGAGATCCGTGCAACCCGGCTAGCGCGCTTGCTAAATGGAGAGAGAAAGTTGCCATTCTGAATCCAAACAACGACTCATCTGGACAAAGGACACCTTGTTCAACATTCTGATGAAAGATCAGCAAAAGTAAGACCCAATTTATGATGTTATTTCATATATCTGTCGTAGTCGCCGGCGCCCAAGTGTTTCTGGCTATTGTGCTAAGCTAATATAATGCTACATTTTGTTTTCGCTGTAAAACACTTAATAAATCGGAAATATTGTCTGGCATCACAAGATGCCTGTCTTTCATTTGCTGTACACTATGTATTTTTCAGAAATGTTTTATGATGAGTAATTAGGTATTTGACGTTGGTGTCTGTAAATATTATGGCTGCTTTCGGTGCAATTTCTGAATGTAGCTGCAATGTAAACTATGATTTATACCTGAAATATGCACATTTTTCGAAAAAAACATATGCTATACAATAAATATGTTATCAGACTGTCATCTGATGAGGTTGTTTCTTGGTTAGTGGCTATTTATATCTTTATTTGGCCGAATTTGTGATAGCCACTGATGGAGTCAAAAACTGATGGAGTAATAAAAGTGGAGTCTTTTGCTAACGTGGTTAGCTAATAGATTTACATATTTTGTCTTCCCTGTAAAACATTTAAAAAATCGGACATGTTGGCTGGATTCACGATATGTGTACCTTTCATATGCTGTATTGGACTTGTTAATGTGTGAAAGTTAAATATTTTAAAAAAAATATCTTTTGAATTTCGCGCCCTGCACTTGAAGTGGCTGTTGTCATAAATGTACCGACGTCGGGCTTGCACGCCAAACAGGTTAATCCTCAGCTACCCTAAAATGTAATTACACTATAACATTTCATACGGAAAGAAGTATGTTCAATAGAAAAGTAAAATTAGCAACTGATCCTCTTCGTATCGCGCCCACAGACTGATTTCCAACTGTGACTCCCAGTACCAAAACTCAAAATTCTTCCTCGTTTGGGAAGAAACAAGCCTGAAACCTTGAACAAAGACTGTTGACATCTAATGGAAGCCATAGGAATTGCAATCTGGGAGCTGGAATTGCATAGGACCCATAGACAGTTTACTTTGGGCATGTCAGTCAGGCTGTGGAGTTCCTTTTGTTTTAACCCTATCCCAACCTTAACCCTAAACTTAACCATTCGGAATTAATGCATAAACTTAACCTTAAAAATCTGACGTTTATAGACAAACGTTGGATTCTGCAGTAAGACTGTGAGAGGTTGTTGTATAAAACACATCTCTGTTATTTTCTGTCCACTGAACATCCACACACACACTTTGTGGCCCTTAGTCCTCAGGCAAAACATGTATTCATCTATCCACTTTGGGTGAAACTAAGCCAGAGGGCAAAATACACAAAACATTTATTTTGAGGGATTCAGCGTGACATGACTTCATAAATCGTGTATTAAATGCATTTTATATCTGATGAATGGTAGAAATATAGCTCCACCTCTCATATTTGATATCTCATTGTAGGCTATTACCCTCTCAAAGTTGTCCACTGGCCTCTGGAGGGCAGCACACTCAGGCCGGTCACCCGTGATACAAGTCAGTACTCAACGTTCCTCCATCTCTGAGGATGTTGGGAGATGATGTGGAAACCAGCCACTAGAGGCACCAGTGAGCTCTGTTACCTTCAAGCATCTGCCTCCGGTTCCAAAGGTTGCATGTTCGAATCCAGGGATAGAACGTTGTTTTAGATTTTTTTTAAAGAAGCCTATCCCAAACCTTAAACCTTACCTTAACCATTCGGAGTTAATACCTAACCTTGCGAATACGGAGTTAATGCATAGACTTAACGTTGGAACAATAAAGAGAAATAACCAAACACTTCAAAATTTGACGTTTGAGAAACATGGATGAACGTCTAATTCTGACGTGAGACTTTGAGAGCTTTCTGGATACACTAGCCCCCATAGAGGGTGTCCACTGCCAGAGCTTCACACCCCCATCTGAACAACCATCAAAAACAGGTTGTTTACTAACCTGTTAACCTGTCAACATCACTCTTATCACAGGCTTTAGCAATTATCTTTCCAATTACACACACACACACTCATTCGTTAAAAATAACTACTTCCCAGTAAGGAACCTTCGGAGCATGGAAGGGAGGTATGTTAGAGCTATATAATGAAGATAGTATACCTCAGCTGAGACACTGTCAACAGTCATTAATGACCCAGCATGTTCTCTGCCTTGACTTGAACCCTGTCCAATCAATGTTTATTGGTCAGATGAATGTTGTTTTTTGGTGGTTTCCATTGGTCATGTTAATGCAATTTTTTGTTGTTGTCCATTGGTCATGATTAGCAATATGCATCAATACCACAACAGACAGTTCAGTACCACTTTATTGACCAGTTACAGTGTCATAACATCGTCATATTGTCATAAACATGACATAACAAATTATATAAGTTATCCTGACAGTTTATGTCACTGAATGTCGAGTGACAATCAGCAATAAAATGTCAAACAGGACTTCATAACTATCCCAGAAAATGCAATGGGATTGTATCTAAGCAATTATGGATTTTCTTTATTGAAAGCATCCCAACATTGCTAGTGTGACATTAATTTATAACCCTCGTCAAAGGTTCCCACCAACATTAATTAGACTGATTACAGTCATTTCATTTGTGAAATAGTAAACTACTACTGAAAACACCAGGGGGGTGCAGTCCTTGCCTGAGCTGTGGTTGGAAAACAGATTCAATGAATACGACCCAGGTGTCCTCTCCATTTACCACGTGGGGGACTCTGAAGCAGGTGGGAGGGAGTAGTAGTTGCTATGGTGATGACTAGGGAACACCCACTGTTGGTGACATCAATAACTCATAACCGGATAATCATAATAGGAAACTCTTATCTCTGGAGGCTTCACGCTTTTCTCAAACAGATACTGTAAACCTGTATATAAAAAAGGGCAAGAACAAATAGATCATATAAGAATATAATATTTTATTTTCCTCCACTCTTTCATTTTCTCTCTCAGAGTATGTCGGTATGTTTGTGTGTGTGTGTGTGTGTGTTTGTGTGTGTGTGTGTATGTGTGCATGCGTGCATAAGTCTTTGTGTGCTTCCACGTGAGTGCGCATCTGTCTGAGTGCAAAAGCTTTCAAAAGTGCGTAAAATATCAAGTCAGTTAAGAGAAAAAATGTGTACAGTAAATGAAGCAAAATATCTCTGTACTCTAAATTATTAAACAGCTTATTTATGCTCCTTGGTGTAGATGACCAGTCAATACACAGAACATTATTATTATACATTAGCATATCTGAGATTGTATTTCCCTCTGCTTACAGTATGGCAGTCTACTGATAGCTTTTCCATTGTGTGTTTTCTACATGTCAGGCTCTTTTTAAATCATAAAAAGACGTGAATTGATTGAATGTAATGCATTGATTGTTTTGGCTTGCATAATTAAGGTACAATATGCGGAAATCGCTCTGCCATTTCCTGGTTGCAAAAATTCTAATAGTTCGCCTAATGTCAGTTTATGTGACAAAACAAGCAGTCATTGTGTAGAGAATCATTGTACCATCTAAACTGCTGTGAAATATATATTCCATAACCACAAAATATTGTATTTTTAGCTGTTTGAAGCTGGTGTCCAAAACCGAAAGTAAAACAAGCAAAAACGAAACATAAGAATGGGAAGCATAGAAATAGTGCATATAAAACAGATCTACAGCTTCTCAGACTCGCTTTCAATGAGAATGACAGATCTATAACTCAGATTTCTATGTAAATTTGGTCAGGTCACCCAAAAAGTTACATATTGCAGCTTTATCTAATGAATTTAAATGAATATAATGTATGTACAGTATGTATTTGGTTATTTCCTGTGAGAAGGCATGTTGAGAAGGATTATTCCCCTCTGATATTTTATAACTGAGAATAAGATAAAGATACCCTCTAATAATCAAAGATGTCTGCCTGGTCTTGTTTGTCTCTGTCAATTGTTTTTAACACATTCACACATGAAATAACATAACACAGTTGAAGTTGTATTAATTTTCCTAATATTTTGTGACACACATGGCATGATTTGACTTGTAAACTAAAATCCTGATCCTTATTCTTTATTTTATAATGTTCCTAATGATGAATAGAATACGTGTACCAAGTTTCATGGTTGTATCAGAAAGTGCACAAATTCAGTATTTTCTTGGCACTTATCTGCGTATTGTGCAAATCAAAAGGTTTTCAAAGTGTTGTAACACCCAATGAATATCATAATATCACAAAGTACATACCAAAATACTCAAAGAGTTGTCATATCCTAAATGAATCTGACTGTTCATGGTTTGACCATCAAGTGATACTTCAAACAACAAGGAGGTCAAAGACACTCACTGAATGTGTCCCAAATGACACCCTACTCTCAATACAGTGCACTACTTCTGACCAGGGCCCATAAGGTTCTTGTGAAACGTAGTGCACTATGTAGGGAATTGGGTGCCACTCACCCACTGTCACCACTCACCATGAGAGTTGTGCAAATGTTTTTCCATTGTTACAAAATCATTGCATCATAATGAATTGTAATGCTTTGTACAACCTGTGAGTTGGTGTTCACGTCATAAACAAGTACAACGTTCATCGTGGGGGAGAACAACTGCCTTTCACCATCTGCGCCCATTCAATATTGCCTAGATTTGCATAGCTATAACAAAATACAACTTTTGGGGTTCTCGTAAGCTTACAATGTTGTTTTGATTATTGTTTGAACAGTCGCTAAGATTATATGTGACCCGTTTCAAGAAACTAGATGTATGTCGCGGGTCACTATTTCACAGGAGAGCCATTTGAACATAATTTTTTTTTAATCAAAATGTGTTTTTTTGCAGAAATGCCTTCTCGAACATGTGAACTTTCATGTGCCTTAATAATGCACTTGTATGCCATATGTAAATATGAATAACACTTTTCAATTACGAGCCTAGTTGGTTTAGCCAAAGAAAAAGTCAGCAACCTTCCCTCTAGCCATTATTGGCTGAGATAATGAGGGGGCTAGACATGCCGAGAGATGAGTTTCGATTGGTCTGCCATATATCACGCTTCTGTTTATTTGAGTTGGTCAGTATGTCTAGGTAATCCTGTCTAAAGCAGCTTTTAAAAAAATGAATTGTGTATTAAAACTGCAAGTGTTGCTTTCCACTTTCTGGAGGACTGAGTTTTGAAATCAGTGGAATTCGAGTTTGATAGCTAAGGAGATGGAGAAAACACCTGTCTCCAGATTACATCTTCAAACTAAGGGCAACCATGGCATCCGACAGGAGACGTGTCCAACCATGAATGATGTATACGGGTAAGATAGTCTAGCTAGCTGTATTTTCAGATATTACACGTTTCTAATTTTGACAAAAAAAGCTATTTGCTTGCTTAGCTATAGCCTAATTTTAGCTAGCTAACATTGAACCTGGTTGGTTAGCTACCTGCAGATTCATGTAGGGTAGTAACGTCATGAGTTGTGATTATGGTTGATTGTTTACCTAGCTAGCTAGCTAACGTTAGCTGTCTGGCTCGCTAGCTAACGTTACACGTATGACCTTATTATTTGTATCTCAGAGCCATTTGCTTGGCTAGCTATAGCCTAATGTTAGCTAGCTAACATTGAATCTGGTTGGTTAGCTACCTGCAGATTAATGCAAGGTAGTAACGTCATGAGTTGGGATTATGCTTCATTGTTTACCTAGCTAGCTAGCTACACGTCTAAACAAAATACTCCACTATGCAAGCAACCATTTCAGGTGCTTTCCTAATTAAATTGTTGCCTGCAGCACAGTTACAGTCACCAACTCTCTGGATAACATGAAAACATGGACGCAGAAGATGTTAGCTAAAATGCTAACGCTCATTGACATAGGCTGGTAGCAAAGCAACACTACTAGGCAGCAGGACATTCATAAAAGCCTTACAATTCAATTATAATCCAAAATTATAATTTTGACAATGACCCAACACACCTCCAAGCTGTGTAAGGGCTATTTGACCAAGAAGAAGAGAGATGGAGTGCTGCATCAGATGACCTGGCCTCCACAATTACCAAACTTCAACCCAATTGAGATTTGGACCGCAGAGTGAAGTAAAAGCACGTGTTCAGCATATGTGGGAAGTCCTTCAAAACTGTTGGAAAAGCATTCCAAGTGAAGCTGGTTGATAGAATTCCCTAGCGTGTGCAATGCTGTCATCAAGGCAAAGGGTGGCTACATTGAAGAATCTAAAATCTAAAATACATTTTGATTTGTTTAACACTTTTTTGGTTACTACATGATTACATGTGTGTTATTTCATAGTGTTTATGTCTTCACTATTATTCTACAATGTAGAAAATAGTAAAAATAAAGAAATACCCTTGAATGAGGAGGTGTGTCCAAACTTTAGACTGGTACTGTATACTTTCACACATGTTTTCAACTGGTACCGGGGGACCTTCAGATGTACGTGTTCTTGAGTCTCACCTTTACACAGAGTTGTCGTATTAATGCATAGCCCAAACTGTTCGGACACTACAGACAGAAGTTGGCAGATCGGCTGTACCGACTTCAGACGAGTCCCAATACGCTCGTGTTTGTGAGAGTCTCATCTTTCTATAGAGGGGTCATAATAGTTTGTAGGCCTAACCGTTCGGACGCTACAGACAATTTTGTGAGAAGACCGATTTTCTGGATGTCTCATGGTCTGACAAACACCTCTCTAGCTCTGTCACCTTTCACCACAGATGCAGAAGTGTTACATAGGCGGATGCGGTGGATTGAGACGCATTCTATGCAAAAAAACATATCTCTAGCTTAAATTGACAGATTTTTATGGGGATTTTGTATTATGTTAATTAGATTTCCTCCGGTGCACGGACATCGACCTTAAGGGGTTTAAACCTGTCTCCTCCCTTTCATCTACACTTATTGAAGTGGATTTAACAAGTGACATCAATAAAGGATCATAGCTTTCACCTGGACTCACCTGGTCAGTGGACAGAGCAGGTGTTCTTATTGTTTTGTATACTCAGTGGAGCTAGATACTAATGGTAATAGCAATCAATAATCAGTAGTGATAGTAATACATCTCTAGAGCCTTCTGGTCGAGGTGCAGTTGCCATACCAGACTGTGATACAACCAGTCAGAATGCTCTCCATGGAGCAGCTGTAACAGTTCTTAAGGATCTGAGGTGCCAAATCGTTTCAGCCTCCTGAGGGAGAGGACGCACTGCTGAGCCTTCTTCATGACTCTGCTGGTGTGAGAGGACCATGATAAGTCCTCAGTGATGTGGACACTGAGGAACTTGAAGCTCTTGACCCTCTCCACTGTGGCCCCCTTGATGTGGCTGTAGGTGTGCACCCGCCCTGTTTCTTGAAGTCCACTATCAGCTCCTTGGTCTTTCTGACGTTGTGGGAGAGGTTGTGGTCCTGGCACCACACCTCCAGGTCTCTGACCTCCTCCTTGTCGCCATTGGTGATCAGGCTGACCACCGTTGTGTCGTCAGCAAACTTGATGACGGAGTTGCAGTCGTGCGTGGCCACACAGCCATGGGTGAACAGGGAGTTCAGGAGAGGGCTAAGCACACACCCCTGGGGGGAATAACGACTCAGAGTATGTTCACCCCTAGTGTGTACATGGCAATGAGGTACAGAGTGTTCATGCTGCAGTTGAAAGTCGTGGTGACATGTAATTGGCCACTCGTTGGTGATGATCACACAGTTAAGGTTCTACAGGTTACACCTCTGTAATTGCAAACTGCGCAGTATTTTAAGATACACACACACACACACACACACACACACACACACTTCTGGATGAATTCTGCTGTAATTGTACATACCGTATTGATCCTCAACAGCAACACTCGGGAGGTAATGTGACGTTTGACTGATGATCCGTGACACTGATCGCAACCTCGAGGGAACGAATGATCAGTCCATCACTTCTACCCTATAACCTGCCAGCCACTAAAACAGTACAGTACCAACCCCCTCTCGCTCACCGTGGGTAGACTGCAGAGCTGTGGGACAGCACCCCTGGGTTGATATTCTGTTCAAAATCATTCAAATACTTTGAGCGTTTGCTCTACCCTGCCTGGAGTGCCACGATGGGCCGGGTTTGCAGTTGTGGGATGATTATGTTGGTCCATTTTGCCAGGCAAGCTCAATCGAGCACAGATAAAAAATAAAAAATAATGTTGAATAGTATTTGAACCCAAGTCTGGTGTGGGTGGGCTCCCATATAGTGGGTCGCAGGGAGATATTACGATGCAGTGACGAGCACCACTCTGCAGTTACACAGCACTGCAGATACCAGCTGGGCTGATAAAAACACAGGCAATAACCGCATGAATCTGCCTCTCCGACTGACGCACTAATACGGGTCTCTGAGAGAGGTGAGGATGGCAAGATGTCTGAGTGTGTGACAGAGAAACTGGGACGGGGGGGACGGGGGGGTTGAGGGAGGGAGAGAGAGAATGAGTGAAAGAAAGAGAGACAAAGAGAGAGAGAGAGGGAGTGAAAGAGAGCGATAGCACAAGAGAGGAGTGAGGGGGAGACATAGAGAGACTTGGCTTATAAAACCTCTATCCCCCACTGCCCCAGATGACCTCTATAGCTGAGAAGTGACACACACACACCTTTTGAATGAAAGAGTAGAGGCAACTTTACACCTTTACAGATTTGAACAGAGAGGGTTCACCCAACCAGACCCCACACAGAGAGGGCTGTGCTCGCCAATCACTGTCTCCTCCTCACTTACAGAAGACACAGCTAGCTAATCAATGCCTGTCTCTTATATAATACTGTTCAGCAGTGGAGGCTGGTGACTTGGACAATTGAGGAGGATGGGAGATCAACGGTATAGACGACAAAGTGTTTCATAAATCGTCAAAGACAAATTATTTTAACCTAAAACATTTAATAAAGACATTTAAGGTCAAATATTATGGGGAATGGGAATGAGAGGACTACTTACACAGTGGAAGGTATCACAGCAGTGATTGAATGAGGGTATTGCGCATGAGTTGAAGTGTTCAGAGGCTTGACTTCAGTGCAGGACAGGGGTTGAGGTGTTCAGAGGCTTCAGTGCAGGACAGGCTCACCATGAGGGCAGGACAGGATTTGACTGGGAAGACAAAAAACAACAACTCAACACAGTTAGTCATAGGAGCTAAGAACGAGTAAGTCCAAGCAAGGATTAAAATCACATTGATGTAAATGTAACAATAACGGGATTGTGTTTGTGTGTGTGTGATTGACTCTACATACAGTAATAAGTGAAAATTGACATGAGCTACTCACGGTGCTTGCAGAGGGAACATTCAATGTGTCAGTGGATTAGAGGACACATCAGACATGGCTTCAGTTCATGTCAGCAGAGAGTTGACACTGGTAGTGGAGTGGTCATCACCTCTTAATCAGGTAACAGGAGGGCATTTAGCTGTGAATACAAATAGCAGATACATTCCATTACAGCAGCGCCATCATCGGTTTAGGCAACACGTTTTTTTCTCCATGAAGTTAAACTCAGACATTTCAGGTCAAACACATCTCGCACAGACTGTGCATCTCGCCCACTTGACACATGACACAAGTAGCCCAAGATTCACGAAACGTTCCTGGAAAAAAGCCCTAATCATCCACATACCTGTTGATAACGGAGAACTGCTAGCGACAGCTGATGTCTGTGGTTTCATCCATTTGCCATGTGAAAAAATTTGCTGCGTCAACTTTTCTTTTAATCTTACTTTTAATGGATGATTAAATGGAAGCTTTCAAATCATTCTGAGTTGATTTGACATTCAATAGAAGACAGTAGAAACTTCCACTTGCTCAACAAGCAAAGCATCGTAATGTGCAATTAACTCTGCAAGCTCTTTGTAGTTGCCCTCGTTAGCGGAACTTCCCGCTCGTCATGCCCCCTAAAAGCCAACTCTTATATGCCCAAAAAATGCAGAAGTGTCAATAAGCTGCTTGAGACCATACCTGTTTCTTCTTACCTTCTCGTTGTGTTAGGCATTGTGAATATGCAGACCTTCGTCAATTACATGATTGATTCAACTTTTCCCCAGAACCTTGACTCTGTTGTGGGCAATGAAGGGGTTCTTCAACAAAACAAATCACTACGTTGTCGTTAGCGTTAGCTGTCAATTCTGGCAGAGAGAACTGAACTCCGATAGAAGCAAAGGTCATCAAAATTGTTAAAAGGTTATCAAAACAATTTAAAGAAATGCAACATTGGACAATGGAGGAAGACACTTCAAACATTTTGCATTTTTATAATCCATCAGATATTAAATGAATTATAGCACATAAAACATTTGACTGGCACGGACAATGTTGTTGTCAAGTTTTCTTGTGGCAATAGCAGGATACCCTTGGATAAAAAAACACGCTTGGCTCTAGATTAAATGTTTCTAAACATACTTTAAATTGTTTGCAAGATCAGACATAATATCACTATAATCCGAGTTTTAATTTTCGGAAGTTGCTTTCATTTCAGCACATCTAATTTGTAAATATTTCAACTGTATTAAATTATAATTTTTTTCAATTCCACAAAAAATGAACACCCATTCTTCTCTTTCTTGTGATGTAAGTGTTGAGACAGTGCGTTAAATCCCTTACGAAGCTTTAGCGTTCTTATTGTTTCAATGGAAAGACAATGTATTCCACTGAGCTCATTTCAGCCATTACCGGGGTGTGTTCGACAGGTCATTACAAACATTTCCGCGCTTATAACGTTAATGGGAAAAAAACGTCAGGCACAAGCAAGAGTAGAATGAAAGCAATCAATCCAGTGAGATTTAAGTGACAAGTGAATTTTGCACCCCTCAAACACAGGAAATACATGGCTGAAAATGACAGATTCTCAGGTGGGAGGGGCATGTTAGCAAAGCAAATTGAAATACATTACAGTAACTTGACACAAAAATAAAGTTTTAAAACCAAGAAAACAATATATAATCTACTTCCTCCATTTCCTGTAGTTTCAATAAACTAATTTGAATTATCACTGTTCACTGTCTCAAACTCAATCTATCCAATAATGTTACCAACTCACCAAGCTTCTAAATTACACATGCATAATATAAGATCCCGAGGCAGAACGTTCCTAGGCCGTCATTGAAAATAAGAATGTGTTCTTAACTGACTTGCCTCGTTAAATAAAGGTAAAATAAAGGTGTAAAAAAAAATATATATATATATAATAATAAATAAAAAAATATATATAAAAAATCGGCAAATCGGCGCCCAAAAATACCGATTTCCGATTGTTATGAAAACTTGAAATCGGCCCTAATTAATCGGTCGACCTCTAGTTGAAACTACTGTAGACCATTGCAAAAATCAGTTTTAATCAGATATTTGGTGACGTGAATATATTTAGTATAGTTTTACCTAAAAATAATAACTTTTTTAAGGGGCCCTCCCTTTCCTCCTCTGAGGTGCCTCCACTGCTGTACAGAGGGCACCGTTATATAGACACAAGACATATTGCAAAAATGTGTTTTCATAACGTATTAGGTGACATGTGAATATATTTAGTATAGTTCTATCTGCATCAGAGTGTGCAAAGCTGTAATCAAAGGTGGCAACTTTGAAGAATCTCAAATATAAAATATAACATTTCATAGTTTTGATGTCTTCACTATTATTCTACAATGTAGAAAATAGTAAAAATGGACCCCTGGAATGAGTAGGTGTGTCCAAACTTTTGACTGGTACTGTATATAATAATATATATATATATTTAAAAATATATATTTCCTTTATTATTTTCCCCTAACCCTACCACCCCTTCCTTAACTGGAGTAAACTAAAGGACAAAAACACTTAGGCTTCTACTTCCAGCTTATACATACTATGTATATTTTATGGACGCAGTATATTTTAAATGAGTTATCTTGTTGTTTTTAGTCCCACCGTTCAGCTCCCATCAACCCCTCCCATCTGTCTCAGAAGAACATCCAGTTTGGATTTCTAGCTGCCATATATATTTCAACTGTGCTGTGATGTTTCACAAAAGTTCTGAACCTTTCTATTCTCATAGTTTATACAGATTGTAAATTAAAGATAAACATTTTTGCTAAAACTATTATTATATTATTGATCGATAGAATATGACTCTTCAAATCACCCAGTAGTGCTATTTGCAAAGTTGGCTCCAGGTAAATGTTGCAATTCTTCAGCCATTCCTGAACCTGCGACCAAAAACAAGCTACTTAAGGACAGTAACAAAACAAATGATCTAATAATTCTCTTCACAGCAAAATCTACAGAGCTGGGAAAGTTGTAAATTGTAATGTTAATTCATTATCTACCTAGCAACTCATTTGTTGCTAATAATTGTTTGAGCAAGAACAGGAAGTAGTTAAGTCATGGTTGTAACTGTGGTCAGTTCATCATTAAATCTGCCCAAGAGTAATTGCTCTCCATTGATGTGTTTGTCTACATAGAGAGTCATGCTTCCATCATCTAAAGGTTACTCCAAACTACACCACTTATTGGACAGGATCATCTTCATCAGAACATTATTGGACTGGTGAAATTCACCTTGCATGTCATCATGTCAGCACACTGTAGAAAAACAAAATCAACTATTTCTGATTGGGCAAATTCAGGTGTCCCTCCCCGTTTCGTCCCGTTTGCTTCTGTTTGCTTCTTACTGTAAATACATTCCAGCATTCAACTTGAAGACATATCATAGAAAGCTTCTGCTATCATCTTTTAAGAGAAACTGAGGACATCAAATCTTTTGTTTGAAATTATTGAAATTTGTATCTGGCAATGTCACACTCCTGTATTGGCCCTACAGGTAACTTAGTGTGGGACACTGGGAGGTTGTTCCTGCAGGTAACTTAGTGTGGGACACTGGGAGATTGGCCCTACAGGTAACTTAGTGTGGGACACTGGGAGGTTGTTCCTGCAGGTAACTTAGTGTGGGACACTGGGAGATTGGCCCTACAGGTAACTTAGTGTGGGACACTGGGAGGTTGTTCCTGCAGGTAACTTAGTGTGGGACACTGGGAGATTGGCCCTACAGGTAACTTAGTGTGGGACACTGGGAGGTTGTTCCTGCAGGTAACTTAGTGTGGGACACTGGGAGATTGGCCCTACAGGTAACTTAGTGTGGGACACTGGGAGGTTGTTCCTGCAGGTAACTTAGTGTGGGACACTGGGAGATTGGCCCTACAGGTAACTTAGTGTGGGACACTGGGAGGTTGTTCCTGCAGGTAACTTAGTGTGGGACACTGGGAGATTGGCCCTACAGGTAACTTAGTGTGGGACACTGGGAGATTGGCCCTACAGGTAACTTAGTGTGGGACACTGGGAGGTTGTTCCTGCAGGTAACTTAGTGTGGGACACTGGGAGATTGGCCCTACAGGTAACTTAGTGTGGGACACTGGGAGGTTGTTCCTGCAGGTAACTTAGTGTGGGACACTGGGAGGTTGTTCCTGCAGGTAACTTAGTGTGGGACACTGGGAGATTGGCCCTACAGGTAACTTAGTGTGGGACACTGGGAGATTGGCCCTACAGGTAACTTAGTGTGGGACACTGGGAGGTTGTTCCTGCAGGTAACTTAGTGTGGGACACTGGGAGGTTGTTCCTGCAGGTAACTTAGTGTGGGACACTGGGAGATTGGCCCTACAGGTAACTTAGTGTGGGACACTGGGAGATTGGCCCTACAGGTAACTTAGTGTGGGACACTGGGAGATTGGCCCTACAGGTAACTTAGTGTGGGACACTGGGAGATTGGCCCTACAGGTAACTTAGTGTGGGACACTGGGAGATTGGCCCTACAGGTAACTTAGTGTGGGACACTGGGAGATTGGCCCTACAGGTAACTTAGTGTGGCACACTGGGAGATTGGCCCTACAGGTAACTTAGTGTGGGACACTGGGAGATTGGCCCTACAGGTAATTTAGTGTGGGACACTGGGAGATTGGCCCTACAGGTAACTTAGTGTGGCACACTGGGAGATTGGCCCTACAGGTAACTTAGTGTGGGACACTGGGAGATTGGCCCTACAGGTAACTTAGTGTGGGACACTGGGAGATTGGCCCTACAGGTACGTTAGTGTGGGACACTGGGAGATTGGCCCTACAGGTAACTTAGTGTGGGACACTGGGAGATTGGCCCTACAGGTAACTTAGTGTGGCACACTGGGAGATTGGCCCTACAGGTAACTTAGTGTGGCACACTGGGAGATTGGCCCTACAGGTAACTTAGTGTGGGACACTGGGAGGTTGGCCCTACAAGTAACTTAGTGTGGGACACTGGGAGATTGGCCCTACAGGTAACTTAGTGTGGGACACTGGGAGATTGGCCCTACAGGTAACTTAGTGTGGCACACTGGGAGGTTGGCCCTACAGGTAACTTAGTGTGGGACACTGGGAGGTTGTTCCTGCAGGTAACTTAGTGTGGGACACTGGGAGATTGGCCCTACAGGTAACTTAGTGTGGGACACTGGGAGGTTGTTCCTGCAGGTAACTTAGTGTGGGACACTGGGAGGTTGTTCCTACAGGTAAGTTAGTGTGGGACACTGGGAGATTGGCCCTACAGGTAAGTTAGTGTGGGATACTGGGAGATTGGCCCTACAGGTAACTTAGTGTGGGACACTGGGAGATTGGCCCTACAGGTAACTTAGTGTGGGACACTGGGAGGTTGTTCCTGCAGGTAACTTAGTGTGGGACACTGGGAGATTGGCCCTACAGGTAACTTAGTGTGGCACACTGGGAGATTGGCCCTACAGGTAACTTAGTGTGGGACACTGGGAGATTGGCCCTACAGGTAACTTAGTGTGGGACACTGGGAGATTGGCCCTACAGGTAACTTAGTGTGGGACACTGGGAGATTGGCCCTACAGGTAAGTTAGTGTGGGATACTGGGAGATTGGCCCTACAGGTAACTTAGTGTGGGACACTGGGAGATTGGCCCTACAGGTAACTTAGTGTGGGACACTGGGAGATTGGCCCTACAGGTAAGTTAGTGTGGGACACTGGGAGATTGGCCCTACAGGTAAGTTAGTGTGGGATACTGGGAGATTGGCCCTACAGGTAACTTAGTGTGGGACACTGGGAGATTGGCCCTACAGGTAACTTAGTGTGGGACACTGGGAGATTGGCCCTACAGGTAACTTAGTGTGGGACACTGGGAGGTTGGCCCTACAGGTAACTTAGTGTGGCACACTGGGAGGTTGGCCCTACAGGTAACTTAGTGTGGGACACTGGGAGATTGGCCCTACAGGTAACTTAGTGTGGGACACTGGGAGATTGGCCCTACAGGTAACTTAGTGTGGCACACTGGGAGGTTGGCCCTACAGGTAACTTAGTGTGGGACACTGGGAGGTTGTTCCTGCAGGTAACTTAGTGTGGGACACTGGGAGATTGGCCCTACAGGTAATTTAGTGTGGGACACTGGGAGATTGGCCCTACAGGTAACTTAGTGTGGCACACTGGGAGATTGGCCCTACAGGTAACTTAGTGTGGGACACTGGGAGATTGGCCCTACAGGTAACTTAGTGTGGGACACTGGGAGATTGGCCCTACAGGTACGTTAGTGTGGGACACTGGGAGATTGGCCCTACAGGTAAGTTAGTGTGGCACACTGGGAGATTGGCCCTACAGGTAACTTAGTGTGGCACACTGGGAGATTGGCCCTACAGGTAACTTAGTGTGGCACACTGGGAGATTGGCCCTACAGGTAACTTAGTGTGGGACACTGGGAGGTTGGCCCTACAAGTAACTTAGTGTGGGACACTGGGAGATTGGCCCTACAGGTAACTTAGTGTGGGACACTGGGAGATTGGCCCTACAGGTAACTTAGTGTGGCACACTGGGAGGTTGGCCCTACAGGTAACTTAGTGTGGGACACTGGGAGGTTGTTCCTGCAGGTAACTTAGTGTGGGACACTGGGAGATTGGCCCTACAGGTAACTTAGTGTGGGACACTGGGAGGTTGTTCCTGCAGGTAACTTAGTGTGGGACACTGGGAGGTTGTTCCTACAGGTAAGTTAGTGTGGGACACTGGGAGATTGGCCCTACAGGTAAGTTAGTGTGGGATACTGGGAGATTGGCCCTACAGGTAACTTAGTGTGGAACACTGGGAGATTGGCCCTACAGGTAACTTAGTGTGGGACACTGGGAGGTTGTTCCTGCAGGTAACTTAGTGTGGGACACTGGGAGATTGGCCCTACAGGTAACTTAGTGTGGCACACTGGGAGATTGGCCCTACAGGTAACTTAGTGTGGGACACTGGGAGATTGGCCCTACAGGTAACTTAGTGTGGCACACTGGGAGATTGGCCCTACAGGTAACTTAGTGTGGGACACTGGGAGATTGGCCCTACAGGTAACTTAGTGTGGGACACTGGGAGATTGGCCCTACAGGTAAGTTAGTGTGGGATACTGGGAGATTGGCCCTACAGGTAACTTAGTGTGGGACACTGGGAGATTGGCCCTACAGGTAACTTAGTGTGGGACACTGGGAGATTGGCCCTACAGGTAAGTTAGTGTGGGACACTGGGAGATTGGCCCTACAGGTAAGTTAG